>NW_027364296.1:0-263637 GCF_046119375.1 Phyllobates terribilis
GCCATCGAGCACGACAGGTAGGACCGGTCGTCCCCCCACATACTTGTCTCGCCAGCTGTGTGGGCCTGGTGGTCTTACGCCTGGGGGTTGGCCCTCTGCCCCAGGTTTTGCTCGTTTAAATGACAGTACCTTGCATAATGTCCTGGCTGGTGACAGCGGCGGCAGATGGGTTGTCCGTCCTGGTCATAGCGGTCACTGTTCCTCCCTCTGGTTGGTGGAATCCTCCTCTGTTCCCGCCACGGGACGTCCTCCAGACTGGAAGCCAGCTGGATCTTCTCTTTGGGGGACACCTGCAAGGACTGCACAGTTTTTGTTAGCGCAGCTACACTTTTAGTCAGTTCTTGGACCTGAAGGTGCAGGTCTGTAGACGGGGCATTGTCCAGAGTCTGTGCATCAGCTCCTACAGGCTCTGGGGAAAAGGGTACCACCTCCTGGTGGTAGGTGATTGCTGGGTGCCGGTGAGATGTAGCGCCACCTGGTGTTGACTCTCGCAGCACCCGGATGGCTCTGTCTTTAAATTGTGCAAAGTCCAGATCAGGATTTTGCAGAGCCATTATGCGTAGCTGGGTTCGGTGGGCACTGAACAGTAGACCCTCAATAAACTGCTCAGTTAACAGTCTGTTCTCATCTCGCACACTGCCGGGGTCTACCTGTTTGATGGCCCTCAGCGCCTCCTGTAGGTTTAAAGCATAGTCCCGTACACTGTCCTGCGCCCGTTGTTTGCACCCATAAAACTTCATTTTTATCTCTTCTGTAGTACGGGTGTCAAAAGTGTCCTTTAGGCGGGCCAGTATCTCTTTCACAGTCCCTTTGTCTCTGGCTGACCAGGACTTCACTTCTCTCTGGGCTGCGCCAATTAACTGACCTATGAGGATGCTCACTTTCTGCTCCTCGGACAGGGGATACACTTTAAATAAGCTGCTCAGTCTATCTTTAAAGTCACTCAAGGTGTGTGACTCTCCTGAGCACTGGGGCAACCACGCCGCCACCGGCATGGAGATTGGCATTACCGCGGCAGCGGCCGCGCCTGCGGCTGAAGTTCCCTCCATATTGGGCGTCTTCCTCCTCCCTAGTGAACCATGGCCTACCTTCTTTCACTTTGCTTCCGTAGGCCGCAGTTCCGCAGGCGATGGTCTCCTTTGAGGACCTGGCGTCGCTTGATTCTGACGTCAGTGCTCGCTGGGGCTCCTTCCAGGACCTGGCGCTGCGTCAGTGCGTGAGGCGTGGCTTGGGCTTCGCGCGCTTCCAGCGGTTATGCCCCTCTTCTTCCCGCGTGGCGATCCGGAAATGGCGGCCAATGGCGGGAAACAGCGGTAATTGGCGGGAAAACTTCACCACGGTATGCAACACAGTACGTGAAGGGGCACAGTACCCGATGGTAACGGGCACGTAATCCTGCCGACTGCGCCAAAGTTGACTCGCCCCCTGGGCCATGGGGTACCCGGATCCGGGTCTGTAGACGCTGAGGGTTGTAGTCACCGTGGCGACGACCCGGTCCGTGACCCAGGGCGGTCAAACCAAGGGTAGTCTATGTGTAAAGGTGTTTAATGTTCGACTACGCCACCTGTGGAATGCGGTCAATAGGAACTGCCGCTGCGGAACACTCCTCTGAAGCTGGTGGTATAGCAGCTAAGGTAGTGTAACTCCCCACAGGAAGAGTGTAGCTCCAGGGCAGCGAGTGTAGATGAAGGTAGCTATGGTGCAGGTAGTCAGTAATGACACGGAGTCAGATAGTGCAGTCCCAGGGTCTTTACTCGTGGCAATTATACAGGCCCCAACGGGAGTACTGGCTAGTAATAAGGGTCCGGTCGGTCTGGGAGCAAGCATAGAGTCCCCTTGGCCAGGTGGAGTTGTAGGCCTGCCGTTCTCACTATACTCTTTTGGCTATTCTGCTTGAAGCTGTGTTGTAGCCCACGTCCCTGAGTGTAACGTGCTGTGCTCACCCGTATGGCTGGCAGCTCAGGCCTTGTGGATGCCTCGCTCCTCCGTGGCGGTGCTGGTCCCTCGGTGCTGCTGAGCCTCTGGGCGTCTGATGGGGCCAGGAGACCTGCAATCTCCTGCCCCGCGGTATCTGCTGCTGGGCCTGAAGGGTCCCACAGCCGCGGACTCCGGTGTCTGGTTCCTTGTGTAGTCCAGCTAGGACGAGCTATCTCCAGCTCCAGTCCCTAGCTCCTCTCTCTTCAGTGTCCTAAACTCGACTCCTCACACTGAACTCTACTAACCCCGCCTCCAGATCCAGTTGCCAAGGGGAGGAGCTCCCCTTGCTGGCCTGGAGCCAGGAAAGTGTTGCATGTATAGTGTTCCTGACCAGGAAACCCCCACTTGCCTCCAGACATGGTATTACCTCTTTTAAGGGAAGCAACACCACTGTGGCAACCAGACCCTCTGGGGTGCCACAACTGTATCTGGGTACGATGCGCTCCAGATCAATATCATTCCTGTAGGCAAATTTAACTCCGCTGTCTGTACCTTGTCTTTTATTTTTTTTCTACAAAATTTGGCTGGAAAAGGGGCAATGTAGCAAGGAACTTACATCAATTTTTGGTGTTAAAAAAACAAAAACAAAACTATTTTGTGACGCATCATTTTTGCGCAAAAAAATGTGCAGCTTCCTATTTTACACCACTCTTGCAACTTTTAGAAATTGGGCTTGGTAAGCTACATAGGTCTAAGAACGACGGGTGACGTTAAAAGTGGATAAAGATACACGGTGGCTCAGTGGTTAGCATTGTTGCTAACTGGGTTCAAATCCCACCAAGAACAACATCTGCAAGGAGTTTGTATGTTCTCCCCGTGTTTGTGTGGGTTTCCTCTGGGTTCTCCGTTTTTCTCCCACACTCTAAAGACATACTGATAGGGAATGTAGATTGTGAGCCCCGATGGGGACAGTGATGATAATTCCTCAGTGCTTTACAGACATTAATGGCG
Source organism: Phyllobates terribilis (assembly GCF_046119375.1). NCBI lineage: Eukaryota > Metazoa > Chordata > Amphibia > Anura > Dendrobatidae > Phyllobates > Phyllobates terribilis. The sequence continues at coordinate 2,929 of NW_027364296.1, forward strand.
CTATATAAGTGAGTAAAATAAATAAATAAAGATAGATAGAAGTGCTACATAAACATTTATCAAACAACACTTTGATACATTTGGCACAAATAATGGTAACACAACCACAAGCAAAACTGACCTGAGAAAGTCCCTTTATGATACAATTTTCGGAAAGAATTTGAAAGATTTAAAGCATTAGAAATGAACAAGATTATCCAATATCACAGAAAAAGGAAAAGTCTCCAGATGTCTTTATGCCGGATGCCGGTCTGTGTCCACACCTAAAGAAGAGCTGTCAAAAGAATGGGAAAGGAATCCTTTAGTAACCATAAATATCCATAGGGGTTTTGAGTGTTAAAAAAAAATGATCATATGATCAGAGAGGAGTAGAGAAGGAGATCTTGTGAGGATTGGAGGTTGCGTGCGGGTATGTAGCGAGAGACTAGGTCAGAGATATATGGAGGAGACAGGTTGTGAATGGCTTTGTATGTCATGGCTAGGGTTTTGAACTGGAGTCTCTGGGCAATGGGGAGCCAGTGAAGAGACTGACAGAGAGGAGAGACGGGGAATAGCGGGGGGACAGGTGGATTAGTCGGGCAGCAGAGTTTAGGATGGATTGGAGGGGTGCGAGAGTGTTGGAAGGGAGGCCACAGAGCAGGAGGTTGCAGTAGTCGAGGCGGGAGATGATGAGGGCGTGCACTAGTGTTTTTGCAGATTCATGGTTGAGGAATGTGCGGATCCGGGAGATATTTTTGAGTTGGAGTCGGCAGGAAGTGGAAAGGGCTTGTATATGTGGTTTGAAGGAGAGTTCAGAGTCCATGGTTACGCCAAGGCAGCGAGCCTGAGGGACTGGGGAGAGTGGGCAGCCATTGACGTTGATAGATAGGTCAGTTGGGGGGGGTTGAATGAGATGGCGGAAAGATGATGAATTCTGTTTTGTTCATGTTAAGTTTTAGAAATCTAGCAGAGAAGAAGGATGAAATAGCCGACAGACATTGTGGGATTTTGGTTAGTAAGGAGGTGATATCAGGTCCAGAGAGGTAGATCTGTGTGTCATCAGCATAGAGGTGATAATGAAAGCCATGAGACTCTGAGCTGTCCCAGGCCTAAGGTGTAGATGGAGAAGAGCAGGGGTCCTAGAACTGAACCTTGGGGGACACCGACAGATAGGGGGCAAGATGAGGAGGTGGTGTGTGAGTGGGAGACACTGAATCTTCTGTCTGTTAGGTATGAGGAGATCCAGGATAGGGCCAAGTCTGTGATACCGAGAGATGAGAGAGTTTGTAGTAAGAGGGATTAGTCCACTGTGTCGAAGGTAGATGACAGGTCAAGGAGGAGGAGGACAGAGTAGTGTCACTTAGATTTGGCGGTTAGTAGGTCGTTGGTGACTTTAGTCAGTGCAGTTTCAGTAGAATGGTGCGGTCAGAGACCAGATTGTAGGCGGTCGAAGAGGGAGCAGGAGGAGAGGTGGGAGGACAGCTCAGAATGGACGTGTTGATCCAGTAGTTTTGAGGCATAGGGGAGAAGTGATATGGGGTGATAGCTAGACAGAGAGGATGGGTCAAGGGAGGGCTTTTTGAGGATGAGTGTGTTTGAGGCATGTTTGAAGCATGAGAGGAAGACACCAGTTGTTAGTGACAGGTTGAAGAGGTGGGCTAGGGGTGGGATGAAGATAATGGTAAGGTTTGGGATGAGGTGGGACGGGATTGGGTCAAGTTTACAGGTGGTGAGGTGTGATTTGGAGAGTAAAGAGGAAAGTTGATCTTCCGTAATGGTGGAGAAGGTAGTTTTGGAGGAGGAGGGTTGAGTAGGTGTGGGGAGGGGCAGTGGGGGCTTTAGGCAAAAGCTTTGTCTGATGGTGTCAATCTTCTGCTTGAAGAACGAGGCAAAGTCTTCTGCTGAAATAAGAGGAGAGGGAGAAGGCACTGGGGGACGGAGGAGAGAATTGAAGGTGTTGAATAGTTGTTTGGGGTTGTGAGACAGGGAGGATATGAGAGATGAGAAGTATGTTTGTATTGCTGCCGTGAGTGTGGACTTGAAGGTAGTGAGGGACTGTTTGAATGCGATGAAGTGCTCATTGGAGTGGGACCTTTTCCATCTACGCTCAGCAACCCTGGAGGCCCGTCGCAGTTCTTTAGTTAGGCCGGTGTGCCAGGGTTGCCTGTTGATTGTGCGAGCTTTGGTATGTGTGAGGGGGGCGACTGAATCGAGAGCTGCAGCTGTTGTGGTGTTGTATAAAGTGGCAGCAACATCTGCATCATGTAAGGAACTAATGTCTGTAAGAGGGAGAAAGGATTCAGAGAGTGAGTGTAGGTCAAGGTGTTTGAGATTTCTGCAAGGGTATGCAAGTTTGTGGAGTGGGGATTGTTGCCCTGGAGAGGAGAGGGTAGAGAATGTAAGTAGGTTGTGGTCAGAGAGAGGGAGAGGTGAGTTAGAGAGGTTAGATAGGGAACAGAGGCGGGTGAAGATGAGGTCCACTGTGTGGCCGTCTTTGTCGGTGGGTGTGGAAGACCACTGAGTAAGACCGAAGGAGGAAGTGAGGGATAGAAGCTTAGAGGCAGCTGAGAGGGAAGTGTCAATGGGGATGTTGAAGTCGCCCATGAGGATAGTGGGGATGTCAACGGAGAGGAAATGAAATAGCCAAGTGGTGAAGAGGTCAAAGAAAGTGGTGGTTGATCCTGGGGGGCGGTAGAGGACAGACAGTTGGAGGATGGAGGGGGAGTAGATGCGCACGCAGTGCACTTCAAAAGAGGGGAGAGTAATTGAGGGTGGCAGTGGGATATGCGTGAAGGAGCAGCTATCTGAGAGGAGGAAACCTATTCCTCCACCGTGTTTGCCGGTGGGGCGGGGGGTGTGGGAGAGGTGGAATCCGCCGTATGAAACTGCAGCAGGAGAGGCCGTGTCGGAGGGGGTGAGCCAGGTTTCAATGATGCTCTATCCATCTTCTCTTTATTAAAGTGAACCTGTCACCTTGGAAAATGTTATGTACCTGCAGGTATAGGGTTAATCTGCAGATAAATATTGTTACAATGTTGCCCGGCCGCCTTATTGATAGTGCAGGTACCGGGAGAAAATTAACCTCACTATATCACTATATATGGGGCGACGGCTGTAAACCCGGCCCGGATTTTGATTGACAGCTTGCTCTGCACAGATGCGCTGCAGAGCCACTTAGAATCTGAGTGAAGGAGAGTAGTATGTTCACAGATAGAGAATAGGGCTCATCCACGTGCAGATCCTCTCCACGTCCGATTATATATTTGTGGGAGAAACCCTAGTGACAGCCTCATATTTCTGACATGGATCCTCTAGCACTATTTGTGAAACTGCGGCTCCCAGCATAACTTGATGAGAGACCGTCAGCCTGCTGGGACCTGTAGTTTCACTACAGCAGGAGTGTCACAAGCTGCAGACCTCTACTCACTCCAGCATTGGTCGGCATTTTCAGCACGTGAATGTATGCTATGCTTTCCGGAGACACAAGGGTGTAGATAATTTTATCAAACTCTTGACTGTAAGTTTGCTGAACCCTAAGTGGATTCTATTGTTCCCACAGTTTCAGTTTTGGACCATTTAAGGGGAATTTAAAGGGTTCTGGCCACTGATTTTCCTTAAAGGGGATCAGTATCCCTGTATGTCTTTGTATATACTTGATAAAGACCTATAACAGGTCGAAACGTTATGTCATGGCGGAATAAACTTTGTCTTTTTGAATTCATCACCCTGGACTGAACGTGGTTTACTTACCTTTATACCCCTTAACAGGATGTCTTATTTTTGTGTTTTAGTGCCAAGATTGAAAAGGGCAGCCCTCTTAAAGCCCTGCTGTTTGACTCAACGTTTGATCAGTACAGAGGCGTCGTAGCCAGCATCGCCCTGTGTGGAGGCGACGTGTGTAAAGGCAATTCAATCGTGTCTGCCCACTCTGGCAAGTGCTATGAAGTCAATGAGGTTGGCATATTGACCCAAGGCGAAAAACTAAGTTTTTTTTTTATAATTTTATTAGCCTTTCCCTCTGTCTTCACCAATCAGCCCTCTGTATTGATGATAAGATCAAAGATCTAGACAGGGATTGTCTCACGCTGCATCTCCTTCCTGATTGTATCACTGAGAAGACAGAAGCTGCCCCATCCCATTCTCCAAGAAATGCAGAACCCAATGCATCTGCTGTCCGTGATCTGCTTATTGTCAGAGGACATCATTAGGGACTGCATTTTCTCATTGCTTAAGAAATTGTTGGGGGATCCTGCTAATCGCTGAATAATAAAACTGCAGCAACGCTCCATTTAAAGCAGTGTTTCCCAAACTCCAGTCCTCATGGCCCCCAACAGGTCAGGTTTTCCCCCCAACAGGTCATGTTTTCAGGATTTCCTCAGTATTACACATGTGATGAAAGTATCATCAAGAAATCAGGAATTCTCTCACCTGTGCAATACTATGGAAATCCTGAAAACATGACCTGTGGGGGGCCGTGAGGACTGGAGTTTGGGAAACACTGATTTTAAAGGGACTGTCAGCACAGACTGGCTGTTGAAACCAAGCACAAGCGCTCCGTGGATCACGGCGTTGGCCAATCATTTATATACACCTTCCCACCTGCTTGTTTTACCTCTGTCTCCTTCCTTCTCTGGTTCTATGAAGCCAGAGCTGTCAATCAAAGAAGAGGAGGGTGTGGATAGAGGGAAAACAAGCAGGTGGGAAGGTGTATATAAATGATTGGCGCCGCCATGAAGCAACTAGAGTTGGGACTTAGTTTGAACAGTCATTCTGTGCTGACAGTCCCTTTAGGTGGACGAGATCCAGATGCAGCTCATTTCACCGCGTAAGGCTGTGTGCCCACTGTGCGTTTTTAAGCTTTTCCGCAGCCGCAATTCCGCCGCAGAAACGCTTAAAAAACGCTTGGTAGAAGGTCTGCAATGTTCCCCAATGATGATCCGCATGTGCTGTGCACATGCTGCGGAAATTTCTGCTGCGGATTATCATTTCGGAAAAATCCGCAGCACTACCAATTATTTTGCGTAAGCGCGGCGTTTTTGCCGCCATTGACGTGCATTGAATCGCTTAATATCCGCATGACTACATGTGCACATGCGGATATTAAGCGATTCAATGTGTGGATGGTACCCGGGTCTGGTGAAGAGGAGACTCTCCTCCAGACCCGGGTACCATTAGTACCTGTAAAAAAAGAAAAAAGAATTTAAAATAAAAAATAAACCTTATACTCACCTTCTGATGGCCCCCGGTCTCCTTATTGATGCGTCTTGGCTCCCCAGCGGCTCGCGATGGTCTAAAAGGACCTTCCATGACGTCATTTAGTGATGTAACGGGTCACATCGGATAAGGAGACCGGGGGCCATCGGAAGGTAAGTATAATGTGTTTTTTTATTTTTTACCATTTTTATTCTTTTTTTTTAAACTAACTTGGTCACACTATAATAAAAGCCGGTTGCATGGATTTATATAGTGTGACCAAGTTGTCAAGCACTTTTCCAAGTGATGTTAAAATCGCTTGGAAAGCGCTTGATAACCCGCATGCGAAATCACATGTGCAAAACGCGTGAAAAACTCTTGTCCCTGGCCGAAAAAAACGTATGTAAAATCCGCGTGTGTTTTTTCTGCCAGGGAGATGCAGAAACGCTCAGGAAAAATCCGGAGCATTTCTGCATCGTGGGCACATAGCCTTAGAGTGCCGCTGTGCAGGCAAAGAAAGCATCCCCCTCTTTCTGAGAATAAGTGGGGTACGGCTCCCCATCAGTTATAAAGCCATGTCATATCATCAATCATATGAGTGTTATGTGGCAATGGCATTGTCTTGACAGCCAAGGATCCTACTGAAGGCCTCCATGTCTTCCATGATTGTACAATTATGAAGCCCATTCCATATCCGGATTTAATATCAGATTGGTAATTTTACTCTACACTGTAGCGGTAAAGCGATTGTATGTTTTCGGCGACCTGAGCCTGCAAAGTTAAATTCTCCCGTTACATCATTTTTGGCTTCTCCACATCTGTTTGTGTTAAAAGTAAAAAAAATATCTTGTATAAATCCAATCGTGTGGGTGATGGAATGAAAAAGATGAAACGGCAGAATCTCTGGATTTTTTTTTGTTCACTTTGCCTCACCAAGAAAAGTAATAAAAAGAGATCAGAAAATACTTATAAAAACTACAGCTCTAACTGCAAAAAAAAGCCCAGATACAGCAAATCTACTGGAAAAAAAAGAGATTAAAAAAATTGTAAAAGTGACGATTATCCCACATGCACTTTGTCACCCAAGGATCTGCATAAACTGCAGCCGGCCCATCTCAGCACCACTTCTTCTCTTTGTTCTTTTTTCTTATGGCATTCTGTGCCTTTTTAAAAGGGTTTTTTCATCATTTTTTTAAAGTAATTTTTTCCAAAGCATTTCAAATTGTGTATGACCCTGTGCAGGATATAATAGACATTTTAGCACACTAGGAATATTCTTTTAGTGCCACTAGATGGCACTCTAATCCTGCGTCCAGTAGTGACGCTCCTGTTGGTGCTGCTTTCTATGAAAATACATGTATGTTTGGTGCCCAGGAGAGTGCAGAGCGAAAAGGGGATTCTGTTATTAAAGCAAATAAAATGTCAATATTGTGTTATGGAAAGTTCTGAAAATTAAAATACAATTTTGTGTTTTTATTGCCATTCAATACAAATCTGTTGTGGCCGCACGATGGTTCTCAGCTTGTTACAGTGCGATTAGTAGAGCTCTCTGATGTGGTATTTAGGCTCTGGGAAGTTATCAACAAATATGTTGCTGGATCCAAATTAGTTTTAGATCCAAAATTCAGTGTTGACTAATCTCACAGCATTTCTGACTTAAATGAATGTAACTTGATGAAATACTATTTTGCTGCATGCAGCCACCACCAGGGGGAGCTGTTGACATGTGATTATGTACAGCTAATATTGGACCCAACCGCAGCAGTAGAAGTCTGTCTCCAGTGAGCGCCCTCTAGTGCCAGCTGTATATAGCTGTAGTGAACACATGCAGTGCTGGGTCCCAGAGCCGTTGCTACCTTCTTTTATGGTAGATTTGTACCTGATATTCAATGTAGAATTTGAATCTGCACTAATTGTGATGTTATATTACTCTCATTGTTTCCTAGATATGCTGAGCAAGTAGGTTATCTAATCGCTGGGATGAATGACGTACAGGAAGCACAAATAAGAGACACTGTGCATTTACTGAAGCAGCCAGTGGAGCCTCTGCCTGGCTTTAAGCCTGCGAAACCCATGGTGTTTGCAGGTGAGTTGAACCCTAATACAAATTAAATGGTCGCTGTACTTGATCTTATTCGATAGATAATGTGCAAAATCCCTTTATGAAGTTCAATTAAGTTGGAGTTACTTTTCAGGGGTTAGATAACATAAGTGTCGGCCGCTAGGGTCTCCCTTCTGTCCAAGTGTAATTTGTCTCTAGCAGCAGAAACCCCCCTATATGGATTACCGGAAGTGGGGCTTGGCCTTTGTCTCTCTGCTCCTCCCTGTCAAACTGTATATGCAGGCATAACAGAGATGCAGCCTTTCAGTTAATTGTAGGCATCTCATTAAGCAATGGCAGAAGCAATGCATGCTGAGTAATGAGAGAAAGGATGTCCCAGGACCTATAGTGCTGACAGAATGCTGATAATGAGGAATCGTCCACTCCAAAAGAGTGGATGGCTAGTTACAGAGCATGTGTATTGGTACTGTTCCAGGACCTACTGTTTTATCTACAGTCCATTTAGAATCAAAACTCTGTTCTACATAATATTGTACATGGAACAAAGTATTATGCCAATGTAACGGCAACACACATCGAAGTCAAAATCTAAGCAGAATTACACCTATAGCCCCCTCAGACTATGCAAAACACCAATTGAGCTTGAAGAACTTCAGCTCAAGTGCTCAAAAACTGTGTAACGGGGTCATAAAGCTATTGTACAGTATACAGTATATATTTTATTAGCGTAGTATTAAACCCTGTATTACAAGAGCACTTAGTTCAAGATTCAGCCTCCAGATGGAGTGACATCAGAGATTAGACACATCTGCAAGAGCGTCCTCAACAATGAATGTATAGTCAATCACATGGACTATACGTGTAATCTATTAGTACAACAGTATAATGAGTGTTGTGTAGAGATGAGCGAACCCGAACTGTAAAGTTTGGGATTCATACCGGACACCTAGTGTCCAATGCTGAACTCCGAACACTCACAAGTTCATTTTAAGAAAGAGAGACCCCTAGCTCTTACTACGACCATTTTACAGCAGCAAAGTTTGTGTCTCCATTGACTTCTATGGGGTTCGGGTTCAAGTTCTGGTACCCGAACCGAACTTTGGACTAAAGTTTGGTTGAAAACGAAAATCCACGGGGTTTGCTCATCCCTAGTGTAGTGTGAATTCTACATATTTTGTGCCTGAGTGCCAGTATTGAGGAGAGCCTTACCCATTATGTGCCTGCCACTCTCCTAAACACGCGTTTCACTTTTATAGCTTCTTCAGAGGGACACAGAGTATACCAAACACTGCCCCCCAGGCACCAGATGTAACCCACAGTATCAATTCCTTTAAGGCTAAAGTTACAGCTATAGAATAGATTGACCTTGACAATTCAAGTGCTTTCTCGTGGGAAGTATGTGCACCTCCCGATCATTTCAGTGGAGAGCGACCATTCCCAGCCACCTCTATTGAGAATCCATGACAGGCACAGGCGCTGTACCCTCGCCTATCACACTTTAGTAATGCTTCTAATTCCTTGTAACGGCCAGGAACGCCTCCACGATTGGATTAGGAACGGTGATCACAGAGTAGATAAATGCCAGAGAACATTTATTCTGCAGCCGCATTTTTCATCCCATTAGACTCAGCCTATTTTACAGAAGCCGAGATAATTGAGGAGAGATGTAAGGAAGGAACCTCACGATACACCAGGACTAGTCAGCTCAGAGCCGTGACGTGTGGGCAAGGTTTTTGCTACATTGTCGGGAATTTAGGGAGTGCTGCAGCAAGGGGGTTGGTAATGACACGCCACCGTGATACATAATGCATGGACTGTCTCCTCTCATTTGTTCTTTGAAGCTTGTTTTCCTCGTGAGTGATGCTCGGCGCATGAAAAAAGCCCAAACAATTAACATCAAATGGGTTTTCTGCGATTTGTAATAAATATAGCAGAGAGATGGGAATCTAGGAATGATTACATATGGAATAAAAAAATAAAAGACCTTCTCAATCTCTGCCCTTTGAAAATTGCGGCTCTCACGGTCCCTGCTCACTTCCTGCAGTGACCACATCCAGTATATCATTCATATGGACACTTAACCCCTTTCTGACCCAGGGCATATTAGTACGTATCTGTGCCCTGGGCCTTATGGGCCTGATACGTATTAATACTCCCTGGCGATTTCGCCCGCACACAAGCGGTGCGGGCGAGATTGCCGCCGGGGGTCAGCTGATTGTTACAGCTGACACCCTGTGCTATGTTATCCCAAAAAGGTCAAAAAGATTATTACCTCCAATCAAAATTTATCAACACAAAAACCTCAGGCTATAAACCCACGGTTATAAGGAAGCAAAAAGAGAAAAGACTCGTAAAATAAATAATTTATTTCAATATTTTTTAAAAATACTAGTAGAAGTTAAAAAACAGGAACCTTCAAAACAGCCCACAACAAACATACATCCCTCTTGGCTATTACAAAAAATTCAATCAACACCCTATTTAAAATAATAGTATATTACATCTGTAACTAATATTGCACATGCCTTTTTAGTAAAGTGCTATAGTTGCTGAACAAAGTGTGTATACACATTTAAGGAAGCCTTCAATAATTAAAGTGCCAATGTGCACATATACACATTTAGTAAGCAGAAAAAGTGCAAAAAAGTGTACATATAAGTAGAATTCAAGGCAGTGCAGACAAATACAATAATATATATACTCTATGCAGCCTATTCACTCAAGTAGTGAAGTTAAACCTGTAAGGCGGATGCATTAGAGTAGAGACTTTTTTTTTTTTTTTCCAAGGGTTACTTACATAATGTTTGCAAAAGAAAGAAATAGCCTGGGGGGATATGCCGTTGTAAACCCCGACGACGCCCTTTCGCCTTCAGCTGACACCCTGTGCTATGTGCAGGGAGTAGTCCCGCACCGCTCCCGGCACATTAACCCCCGAAATGCTGTGATCAAAATCGATCGAAGCATTCCGGTGACAAGAGGAGGTAAGCGCTATACTTGCCTTCTCTGCTGGCGTCCAGGGGCGTCTGAGTCCAGTGCCGGATGTTGCCATGGTGACCCGACGTCATCATGACAACATCCGGGTCACCAGGAGGCAGGAAGTTGCTTTGGTCATGCGCAGTGCACGACCAAAGTAACTTCTCCCTGTGCAGCGCTGACAGGCTGCATGGTATAGGGAGCTGCTGCTCTCTATGCCATGCAGGCGATCAGGCTACAAAAAGTGAAAGTCCCATAGTGGGACAATGTGAAACAATAAAAATGTCAGAAAGTAAAAAAAAAAAATTGTAAAAATATTTTTTTAAAAAATGAAAAAAATAATAAAATAAAAATAAAAATATATTGTACCCATAAATAAATAATCTTATGGGAAAAAAAAATAAACCAATAAAAGTACACATATTTGGTATTGCCGCGTCCGGAACGACCTGAGCTGTCCTGCTAGTTAACCCCTTTAGTGAACATGGTAAAAAAACCCAAAAAAACGAAACATAAAGCGATGTTTTATCATCATACCGCCAAACAAAAAATGGAATCAAAAAGACGAATGTAAATAAAAATTGTACCACTGAAAACGTCATCTTGTCCCGCAAAAAACAAGCTGCCATACAGCTCCAACAACCGAAAAATAAAAAAGTTATAGCTCTCAGAATAAAGCTATGCAAAAACAATTATTTTTTTCTATAAAATAGCTTTTATTGTGTAAAAGCGCCAAAATCTAAAAAAAATATATAAATGCAGTACCGCTGTAAATGTACTGACCCGAAGAATAAAGCTGCCTTATCAATTTTACCAGATGCAGAACGACATTAAAAACAAAAAACAAAAAATAATTCCTGAATTGTTGGTTTTTATTTATTCTGCCTTCTAAAAATCGGAATAGAAAGCGATCAAAAAATGTCACATGCCCGAAAATGGTACCAATAAAAACGTCAACTTGTCCCACAAAAAACAAGCCATCACATGACTCTGTCAGCCGAAATATGGAAAAATTATAGCTCTCAAAATATGGCGATGCAAAAACTAGTCTTTGCAAAAAAATGCGTCTTTTATTGTGTGACAGCTGTCAATCATAAGAACCCGATATGAATCTTGCATCGCTGTAATCGCACCGACCCAAAGAATAAAGACGTCTAATCACTTATACTGCACGAGGAACGGCGTAAAAAATAAACTTTAGGGTTAGGGTTGTGCTAGGGTTAGGGTTGTGCTAGGGTTAGGGTTGTGCTAGGGTTTGGGTTGGGGTTGGGATTTTTTCAGAAATAAAGAAAAAAAAATGATGACGATATGGCGACTAGTGAGTGCAAGTGCTCGCTACTTGAGTTTGCATCGGGTGCTTGCTTATGCACCGAGTATGGCGGGTGCGCGAGTGTCATGCTTGAGTCTCCGCCCCAAATGTTTTGCAGCTGTTATACAGCTAAAAAAACCTCGCGGGGATTGCCCGAGCATGATGCACGAGCTATCCCCGCATGTTTTTTTTTTGGGTGTCTAATAACCGTGAAACATGCGGGGCAGGGACTCGAGCATGTCACTTGAGCACCCGCGATACTTGGTGCATACCCGAGTACCTGATGAAAACTCAAGTAGCAAGCACTTGCACTCAAGACTTATGACAACTTATTCAATATGATGACCTAATGTTATCAAATTCTGTGTCGTACTTCTGGGTTCAAAATGTTCACTATACCCCTTGATAAAATCCTGGAGGGGTATAGTTTCCAAAAGGGAGTCACTGGGGAAAGGGAGGGGGTGGTTTCCACTATTTAGGCACATCAGGGACTCCACAAACGCAAATTTTACAAATCAAAAAGTCAAATGGCGCTCCTTCCCCTCTGAGCCCTGCCGTGCACCCAAACAGTGGTTTTCCCCCACATATTGGGTATCAGCTTACTCAGGAGAAATTGCACAACAAATTGCATGGTGCAATTTCTCCTGTTACCCTTATGAAAATGCAAAATTGGGGGATGAAAAACATTTTTGTTGGAAAAATGTGAAAATTTTATTTTTACTGCTCAATGTTATAAACTTCTGTAAAGCACCTGAGGGTTCAGGGTGCTCATCACACATCTAGATAAGTTCCCTAAGGGGTCTAGTTTCCAAAATGGGATCACTTGTGGGGGGTTTCCACTGTTTAGGCACATCAGGGGCTCTGCAAACGTAACATGGTGTCCGCTAATTATTCAAGCAAATTTTACATTCAAAAAGTCAAATGGCGCTCCTTCCCTTCCGAACCCTGCCGTGCGCCCAAACAGTGTTTTTTCCTCAGATATGGGGTATCTGCGTGCTCATGGGAAATTGCACAACAAATTTTGGGGTCCATTTTTTCCTGTTACCCCTGCAAAAATAAAAAAATTTGGGTCTAAGGCTGTGTGCCCACAATGCGTTTTTTAAGCGTTTCCGCAGCGGCAAAAATGCTGCAGAAACACATAAAAAACGCATGGTAGAAGGCCTGCCATGTTCCCCAATGATAATCCGCATGTGCTGTGCACATGCTGCGGACATTTCCGCTGCGGATTATCATTGCGGAAAAAAACGCAGCACTACCAATTATTTTGTGGAAGTGCTGCGTTTTCGCCGCCATTGACTTGCATTAGAACGCATGCATTCCGCTTCACTAGATAAGGACATGCGGAATGCATGCGTTCTAATGTGCGGATGGTACCCAGGTCTAGAGGAGAGGTGACTCTCCTCCGGACCCGGGTATCATAGAAACTGTAAAAAAAAGAATAAAATAAAAAATAAAGATTATATTTACTTTCTGACGGCCCCAGCTGCACTCCTCCTCTCATGCCGACAGATCGCGGTACACTGAAGGACCTGCGCTGACGTCATAGTCATGTGACGGGTCACGCGACGCTGATGTCGACAGGTCCTTCAGTGTACCGCTGCCGGCAGCCAGGATGAGCGCAGCAAGACACCGGGGGCCATCAGAGGGTAAGTATAGATTTATTTTTTATTTTTTACCATTCTTTCGGTCACAGTATATAAATCCATGCCGTTTGCGTGGGTTTATATACTGTGACCAAGATGACAAGCACTTTCCAAGTGATGCTAAAATCGCTTGGAAAGCGCTTGTCAACCCGCATACGGAAATGCAAGTGAAGAACGCTTTACTTCCGCATGTCCCTGGCAGGAAAACGCAAGTGCAATCCGCATGCGTTTTTTTCTGCCAGGGAGATGCAGAAACGCTCAGGAAAAATCCTGAGCATTTCTGCATCGTGGGCGCATAGCCAAAGTAACATTTTTGTGAAAAAAAGTTAAATATTGATTTTTTTCTTCCAATTTCCAAAAATTCCTGTGAAGCACCTGAAGGGTTAATAAACTTCTTGAATGTGGTTTTGATGACCCTGAGGGGTGCAGTTTTTAAAATGGTGTCACTTTTGGGTCTTTTCTGTCATAAAGGCCCCTCAAGGTCACGTCAAATGTGATGTGGTCTCTAAAAAAAATGGTTTTGTAAATTTTGTTGTTAAAATGAGAAATCACTGGTCAACTTTTAACCCTTATATCTCCCTACTAAAAAAAAAATTTTGTTTCAAAATTGTGCTGATGTAAAGTAGACATGTGAGAAATGTTATTTATTAACTATTTTGTGTAACATATCTCTCTGATTTAAGTGCATAAAAATTAAAATTTGGAAAATTGCAAAATTTTCAAAATTTTCACCAAATTTCCGATTTTTTCACAAATAAACGCAAGTGATATCGAAGAAATTTTACCACTATCATGAAGTACAATATGTCACGAGAAAACAATCTCAGAATCAGCGGGATCCGTTGAAGCGTTCCAGAGAAATTACCTCATAAAGTGACAGTGGTCAGAATTGTAAAAATTGGCCTGGTCATTAACGTGCAAACCACCCTCGGGGGTAAAGTGGTTAAAGTGTATCCATCGTTTTAATTTTTATTTCATAAATCAATAGTTTACATGAAAATAAGAAACTTTGTAATATATCTTATCAAATAAATTTGCTTCTATATTTGCTAAAATTGATCAGTCATCATCAAGTCTCAATTCTGAGGATTTAAATTTGTATTCAGTGAAGACAGACTTTCCCATTACTGAGATAGGAGATGGCAGCTGCTTCTGATAAGGGGGAAAAGCTGTCTCAAGCTCCTCCCTCTTCCTGCCCACATAGAATTGTATCAGTAGCAGCTGCCATCTCCTATCTCAGTAATGGGAAAGTGTCTTCACTGAATACAGATTTTACCTCAGAGTTTCATAATGAATGATACATTTTGGCAGAGAATGAAGAAAATTACAATGTTGTTTAATTTCATGTGTACTATTGATTCATGAAATAACAATTAAAACGAGGGTTACTCTTTAAGATAATCGGGAGCCTTAAAGGTCATGTGCTGGAGATGTCGGCTTCACTGCTGAAGCCAGTACCTTAGTCACATGAATGATGTACGGAAAGTCTGCAGGAAGTAAGCGGAGACCAGTGCGGACTACCGGAGCAATAGTGATGGAGCCATGGGGGGAACAAAGAGGAGAGAATAGGGATTTTGAATTGAACACCTTTCCTGCTGTTTCCTGACTTTTTGGAAAACCATTTTAAGCTATGTGCACACGGCGTCTCTTAGATTTCGGCACCGCCACATAGATTTCCCAGACAAAAACGCTTCAGGAAGACCGCGACGGTCGTTTTCCTGAGGTGTCTTTTCCAGCGGCTTTGCAGCTTTTTCACTTTATACTGGTAACTATAGAGAGCAGGCGGCTTCCTAGCGAAAGACGCTCAAAGAATGAACCTGTTCCTTATTTTAACCACTTCAGTTTCCGAATCCTAAAGTGGTTAAAAGACATAAGACAGAAGATGTGCACAGCAATGTTGCTTTGACATTGCTGTGCATTATGTTCATATTATGGGGTGCTTTATCTGGCAGATTCTAGGCTGAAAAAGACGCCATGTGCACACACCCTTGGGGTAAGTTCACACACAGTATTTTGATGTGGATTTTTTTATGTGCATTTATTGAGTGGCCATACCCACTCCCAGTTGAGTTCTGACCACTTTTCAAAAACTTGGCAAAGTGGTCCTAGACGGGCGAAAAAACACACAAAATTTTAAGCAATTTTACACTAGAAAACAAACGTAAACTGCTGGATGAATCGGCCCCTTCTTTTTCTGAAGCAGTCAAAAAACTCAGTGTGAACATCCCCTAAATGTGGTTTTTGGAGCAGAATCCACTTCAGAATATTGTGGGAACATACCCTACTGGTTTCTTTTAGCTTTCTGTTCCAGGAGTGTTTCCAGTTGACCAATCCGAATACAGCAATTTGAAGAGTGCGCTGGAAAAGCTGACCTTGGACGATTCAAGTGGGTCTGTTAGTTGGGACAGCAGTGCAGCTCTGGGTGCTGGCTGGAGGTGCGTCTACTACTGCCATTATCTGACTTATTTTATATCACTATATATTTTATTTCAGTCATTTCCTATACTTATGATGAAAATATACCATGCGGGCATTAATGTGTCCTACAGTGATCATAAGAGCACAGTTATCACCTACTGGCCGATTAATTGAGCATTAGATAGACATTTCAATAACTTTAATTTCTGAAAAGGGGTCATTTGTGAAAGGTAATTATTGATTTAGTGTGTAAGGCTGAAAAAAACCATCTTCAGCTCAGAAAATTCTTCTGTAACAATGATCAGGAGGAAAGCAAAAAAACGTTACAAGGTAAAGGCCAATTTTTGGCAGAACAAACCACTGGCTCAACAATTCATCTTGGTAATGTGTTAACCACTTGTATATTATACTCACGAATGGTATCTAGTCCCCTAGTGAATTCAGCATTGTATCACGCAGAGAGTTGCACAGTCTCACGCTCTTACAGTAAAGAATCCTGGTCTTGGCCCTTTTGTTATAGATACGGTACTGAATATATTACACTAGGTCACTCCTTAGCATTTCTTTTTAACTAATAATTTAATAATAATTAATAATTTTAACTAATAATTAATTGTATTACTCTTTCCTTGTATTGCAGTCCACCTATTCCATCTTTACTTTAATTTCCCACCTTGTACTTGCTAGACTTCGGCTTTGTCTTTCTTGCACACTGGTGGCCAAATCTGTGCACCATGTTCCATATGGAGTCTGACTAGTGAAAATGTATTTTTCATTGTTAAATCACATTTGTCACTTCTCGGCCCAAACCTCCAGCTTATCCAGATATGTTTGTGACATATTATCCTGCAATTCCATAGGTAGGATTGTCATCAGTACAGTATTGTGTAGATCTGAATCCTCATATCCTCATCAATACACATGTACATGTACACATGAGCCTGCTGGACTTCCCATAGAGAAGTCAGAAATGGTTTATTATCACCTCTGCCTTCCTGATTGTTTCCTAAACAAGTGCTATAGTTTAGGAAGCTATGACGGTGATCATGTGAGTACCGGTTGCTGGCAGCATGCGTTGCTTGGTTAGCCCCAGATTGACTCAGCAGTTTGCAGGAAGTTGAATTTTGTCATGTTTTATTACTGAATTCCCCTGTAACTGGGCCTGGCATATAAGCCCCAGTTACAGGGGAATTCAGTAATGACAAAATGAAGACAAAAGTTATTTGGATGACTGAACCAGAGACATTTTTAGAGATCTTAAAATCCCATGTACGAAAAAGAAAAATTATGCCTGGTGATGATCAGAAATGATCTGGTCTTGAACTGGTTTGTAGTCCATTCTACGACCTGCCTTGTGTATAGTAGGCAGTGCAAATAGCCTGGTGTTTCTCTGTTATGATGGACACCGCGTTACTGGTATTTTCCAGACCAATTTCTATTAGAGTGGTGGATCCCTATCGAGCACTAAGTAGTTTCCCATTTTATTAACACTTTTGGTATATTTGCCTCTCTATATAAATTATAACTAACGTTCATGTCCTGCACAGGTTGGGCTTCCTGGGGCTTTTACACATGGAGGTGTTTAACCAGAGACTGGAACAGGAATACAATGCATCTGTCATAATGACGTCCCCTACAGTCCCATACAAGGCTGTGCTGTCCTCTCCAAAGCTGATTAAGGTACTTTCTGTCTATGGCTTCCATGATGCAGTAATGCCTTATACATGGATCTGGTGGATCATAGGCTGCAAAACGTAACCACTCTGCGCTGTATTGTGGGCCACTCTGATTTGTTGTGCCATACGCCAAAACTAACTATCAGGGTGTTTCATTACTTCTGGGGGAAACAAAATCAGTAAAATTGGACTTTGATGTTGAGATGTTGACATTTTTTGTTCAGTATTTGCAGTTAAAGTGGTTTTCTGCTACTGTAACATTAATGACCTAATCCCAGCACTGGTTATCAATGTCAGATCGGTGGAAGTCCCAACAACTGGCATCACCAACAATCTGCTGTGTGCAGCGGTGGCCAGATGGATCCACACCGCTCCAGCACGCTGGTCACTAGTCACTGCCGGGTTCTGCAGATCGGCTCCAATTGTATGATCCCATCTAATTTTCCACATTATTCCTTTAGGAATATGGAGAATCGGAGATTACTATTGTAAATCCATCTGAATTTCCTGACAAATCTGTAGTAAAGGAATATCTTGAAGCTATGATTTTGGGTACAATTATTTCACCAGATGACTATCTTGGAAAGATCATGTCACTGTGTCAGGTCAGTGACCATTGGATCACAAAGATTTGAGGTGATATTATTGGGAAATTATATCATAAACATTAATTTTGCAAACACATTATATGTGTTATCTTAAACTCTCCATATGTTAAAGGGGTTGTCCAAGACTTAGATATTGATGACTTAACCTTTGGATGGGTGGAGGTCCGCAGCAGCTCCCCCGGCAGCTGGGTGTGCACAGTATACGGAGGTGGAACACCTAAGCTCTGTACATTGTGTAGAGACCGTTATCAGGTTCTGCAGCTCTGCTCTTATTTACTTCAATGGGAGCTGAGCTGTAGTACCTGAGAATGTCCACTACGTGGTGTCCTGACTCCATACACTGTTCACTTTTGGGTGCCATGTGAGCTGCAAACAATGGATCAGTGGGGTGCCGAGTGTAAGAAGCCCCCTGATCTATCAAAGTCCTAGATAACCCCGTATTATACAAGGACGGCAGATTATAGGAAATGTCACCCTATTTTGGAGTAGATGTAGCAAAACTAATGTAGGAGCCAAGTGGAGCAGAGACACGTAGCAGGCAATTTGGTTTCTGACACCCTCCATTATATCAGGTTTCCACTCCCTTTTAATGTAGCGGTCAGTGGCGTACCGCCAATGGCGGCAGACCACGCGACTGCTATGGGGCCCGTGAGCCGGGGGGGCCCCATAGCAGTCCAGGGGTGGACATACCACCGCCAGTGCAGCTGCACCGGGTCCCCACCATGCAGCTGCACCAAGGGGCCCGCAAGGTCCTGCTGCTCCCTGCACGTGGCAGTCAGTGAGCGATCCTTGCAGCTCCGCTGCTGTCAGGAGGAGAATAGCAGCGGAGCTGGAGGGTTCATCCTCTGCTTCCTCCCTGACCCAGGTGCATGCAGCTTGATGACGTCATCATGCAGCGCACCTAGGTCAGGAAGAAAGCTGCCGGCAACCAGGAGGATGCTGGAGGGGAGCGAGCTGAAGTAAGTTGTTTTTTTTTTCGTTTTTTTTTACTGAAATGCTGGGGAGGGGAGGTGGGGGAGAGCAATGATGGGATGGTGGGGCTGGGGAGAGCAATAATGGGGCTGATGGGGCTGGGGAGAGGAATGATGGGGCTGGGAAGAGCAATAATGGGGCTGATGGGACTGGGGAGAGGAATGATGGGGCTGGGGAGAGAAATATTGGGGCTGGGGAGAGGGCTGATGGGGCTGGGGAGAGCAATAATGGGGCTGATGGGGCTGGGGAGAGGAATGATGGGGCTGGGGAGAGGAATAATGGGACTGATGGGGCTGGGAAGAGCAATAATGGGACTGGGGAGAGGAATAATGGGGTTGATGGGGCTGGGGAGAGGAATAATGGTATGGTGGGGCTAGGGAGAGCAATGATGGGGCTGGGGAGAGGAATGATGGGGTTGGGGAGAGCAATGATGGGGATGGTAGGGCTGGGGAGAGCAATTATGGGATGGTGGGGCTGGGGTGAGCAATAATGGGGCTGATGGGGCTGGGGAGAGGAATAATGGAGTTGTTGGGGCTGGGGAGAGGAATGATGGGATGATGAGGCTGGGGAGAGCAATGATGGGGCTGGGGAGAGCAATGATGGGGCTGGGGAGAACAATGATGGGGCTGGGGAGAGCAATAATGGGCCTGGGGAGAGCAATAATGGGGCTGGGGAGAGGAATGATGGGGCTGGGGAGAGGAATGATGGGGCTGGGGAGAGCAATAAGGGGGCTGATGGGGCCAGGGAGAGGAATGATGGGGCTGATAGGTTTGAGAAGAGGAATGATGGGGCCGGGAAGAGCAATAATGGCGCTGATGGGGCTGGGAAGAGGAATAATGGGATGGTGGGGCTGGGGACAGCAATATTGGGGCTGATGGGGCTGGAGAGAGCAATGATAGGGCTGGGGAGAGCAATGATGGGGCTGATGGGGCTGGGGAGAGGAATAATGGCGTTGATGGGGCTGGGGAGAGGAATGATGGGATGATGGAGCTGGGGAGAGCAATAATGGGGCTGATGGGGCTGGGGAGAGGAATAATGGGGCTGGGGAGAGCAATAATAGGGCTGATGTGGCCGGGGAGAGGAATGATGGGGCTGATATGGCCGGGAAGAGGAATGATGGGGCGGATGGGGTTGGGGAGAGCAATAAAGGGGCTGATGGGGCTGGGGAGAGCAATAATGGGGCTGATGGGGCTGGGAAGAGCAATAATGGGGCTGATGGGGCTGGGGAGAGCAATGATGGGGCTGATGGGGCTTGGGAGAGCAATGATGGGACTGGGGAGAAGAATTATGGGGCTGATGGGTCTGGGAAGAGCAATAATGGGGCTGATGGGGCTAGGAAGAGGAATGATGGGGCTGGGAAGACCAATAATGAGGCTGATGGGGCTGGGGAGAGCAATGATGGGGCTGGGGAGAGGAATGATGGGGCTGGGGAGAGGAATGATGGGGCTGGGAAGAGCAATAATGGGGCTGATAGGGCTGGGGAGAGCAATGATGGGGATGGTGTGGAAGGGGAGAGCAATGACGGGGGTTCTGGGAGAGAGCAATGACGGGGGTGCTGGGAGAGAGCAATGATGGGGTGGTGGGAGAGAGCAATGATGGGGGTGCTGGGAGAGAGCAATGATGGGGGTGGTGGGAGAGAGCAATGATGGGGGTGCTGGGAGAAAGCAATGATGGGCGTGCTGGGAGAGAGCAATGATGGGGTGGGGAGAGAGCAATGATGGGGGCCTGGGAGAGAGCAATGATGGGGGGCTGGGAGAGAGCAATGATGTGGGTGCTGGGACAGAGTAATGATGGGGGTGCTGAGAGGAAATGATGGGGGTGCTGGGAGAGAGCAATGATGGGGGTGCTGGGAGAGAGCAACGATGAGGGTGCTGGGACAGAGCAACGATGGGGGTGCTGGGACAGAGCAATGATGGGGTGCTGGGAGAGAGCAATGTCAGGGGTGCTGGGAGAGAGCAATGATGGGGGTTCTGGGACAGAGCAATGATGGGGGTGCTGGGAGAGAGCAACGATGAGGGTGCTGGGACAGAGCAATGACGCGGGTGCTGGGACAGAGCAATGACAGGGGTGCTGGGAGAGAGTAATGATGGGGGTGCTGCGAGAGAGCAATGATGGAGGTGGTGGGAGAGAGCAATGATGGGGGTGCTGGGAGAGAGCAATTATGGGGGTTTCACTTTGCTTGTACTGTGAAGCCTTGTATGTTTTCTGTGTGCACATAGCCTTACAGTTAATTGGGGAGAGTCACAGAGACTGAAAAATTTATATTATTGGCTGGTGAAGATTATAGTTAATGGGGGGCACAGTGCTGCTTATCACTTAATATTTTGATTACTAAGTGGCTAATAGTATATTAATGGGGGGGGTACATATCTGTATTCAGGGGCGCAGAGCAGGGGAGACACATGTATGCATACAATATGTGACCTTGTTATTTTCTAGGCTGGAGATCATCGTGACAAGATGAGTCGTGGCTGGGGGATGTCGACATGAAGGTCTGACCAGATGGAGAAGAAGCAGCAGAAACCGACTCTGATCAGATGAGACGTCAGCGGTAAGTGCCTGGATGTAAATATTATTCTGTATCTGCACTGTGTGACTTGGAGTGATAATGTTCTCTGTAAAATCCCTTAGGCTGCATTCTCACATTTGTGTGAAATGCCTGTGTGCTGCCAGATTTTTTATCGGCTGGTCCACGGACTCGTACAGTTTTATAGATCCATTCACACATCCATGAAAATCATGGATCTGAGAATGAGATCTGTGAGGGTCAGAGAATGTCCTGTTCTGATCCGATTTTGAGGATTAGAATAGGACATGCTCAATGCGTCGGTAAAACAGGGCAGCACACCGACACTGCACACTGATACAGGAATGTAGTCTTATTATGTATAGCACAGTCCCTTAGTATATAGTGTATTCACTTATTATGTATAGCGCCATCCTTAGTTATATAGTTTCCTCTTTTATTATGTATAACACCCTCCCTTATTATGTACCATCCTCTCTAGCGGCTCACAGTTGGGGGATAATACTGTGTTGGGTTCAGCATAATTTACCCTGGGAGTTGAGGTGGGGTACAGTAGGGTCATTATACTGTGCATGTGGAGGAATTCACCATGGGGGTTTCATACTGTGTTTGGGGGGCCCTTTTATTGGCACCACACTTTATGGGGCAATGAAAGAGAGATCTAGGACTTCAGCTGGAGGAAAATCACTATGTAAAGGATGGAAAGTTGTGAGATCTGATCTTTGGTGACCCCGACAATTATTTAAATTTTTTTTTTGGGGGGGGGGGCCCAATTAGAGCTTCTGCTATGGGGCCCCATGATTCCTATGTACCCCCTTGGTAGTGGTAATGTATGTAGAAATAACGAAGACCGGATATACTAATTATAAGTCATTGGGACCCACAAGGATTCATTTTGTTTCATTTAGAAGACTGATCTCTTGGTTTATGGCTCCATGAGGAATGGCAGTCGTGATGCCAATGTGAACTACGTTCCAATAAAGCCAATTGCTTGTTTCCGCAGACCCGGTGAGCAGAGCAGAAGAGCTTTCTTTACATAGACGAACACCAGATCATGATGAAATATTTGTTCCCATTGAAGGAAGTTGTGGTTGATTTTTATGACAACTTAAAATCCTTATCTTCAGGATATGCAAGGCGAGACCTACAAAACCATGCAAAGCCTTCACCCCTTCCGCCCGGCCTTTGCTGTTCCCAAAACAAGATATATCTATATAGTCGAAAGATGGTACGATTGTTCTACATTTTCTTCTTACTCAACTCCAACTCCAAGAGACTGACAGTCTATTTGGTCAAGTTTGAGGCACATTATCACAAAAAGATCAGAATGCCCCATAAGGTAATCTCCTAGGGCCTCCTCTAGTGGTCTCGGACTCTTCGAGGAATAAGGGGCTTATGAGGTTTACCTTCTCCAGCAGCAATAAATGAGAGTACATAAAACCGTACACCATAGCAGGGTGTACATAATCGGGAAAGGAGAGCAAGAAACCAAATCCGTTCCAAGGTCTCAATCTTGACAGCGTTTAGCAACCTAAACCTTGTGAATCTCAGTGGTGCTAGGCCAGGAGTATCGAGCCAAGAAGCCCATAGGTCTTCACGTTTTTGCAGAGAGCCTGGAAGCTTTTGTTGATACGGAGATCACATGCACTGTGTTCATCATAAAATATTAAACTTTACAATTTACAAGATATAAAAGGAAATTGTATTTTCTACCAGCTTTACATAACTCAATAGAACAGGAGATTGTTAAAAAACAAAGCAAAACACCTTGTAATATATCTGATCAGAGAAATCTGCTTACTTATCCACTCCCCCTACCTCCTGAACTTGTCATAAAAAAAAAAATAACTCAAATCTAACTTGCTGAGAGAAGACGGACAGCAGGCTCACTGTGGTGTCGTGACGCTGCCCGTTATACTCTATGGAGAGTGGAAGGAGGAGTGAGACACAGACTGAGGAAAATGAGGACTGAGCTTCCTCTTAAGTGTTTTACCTTACATAAGAGCTGGATGCACAGCTACACAGCTCCGTACTGCTGTATAATGTTCTTCTGTCAACTTCCCCATTGCCCTGTATTTTATAAGCCCTTGAGGGCGGGGTCCTCTTCTCTGTACCAGTCTACTTGTTATATGTATATAACCCTGTTCACAAGTCCAGCACCCACAAATTAATGGTGCTTTAAAAAGAAATAATAATAATGTCCTCCATGCCTTTGCTTTGTCATCTATGTGCTAACTAGTGTTGAGCCACCCCCGTAGTGTTCGAGTTCGGTTCGGTTCGTCGAACACCCGTATGTTCGACGAACTGTTCATCGAACTGTTCGACGAACACCTTCGAACACCGTTAAAACCAATGGCAGGCAAACAAAAACACATAGCAACACATAGAAAACACATAGAAAACACTTCAAAGGTGTCCAAAAGCTGACAAACTGTTCAGAAGACACAACTAACACATGGAAAAGTGACAAGTACATATAGTCATGCGAAAAGAAAAGAGGTGGAGGAGTAAAAGGAGGGGAGACACAGATATAGGCATGTCATGCCCTTCTAAAACCAAAAAAGTGCGAAGCCGACATGGCCAGTCCGTTCCTGCCTGTGCGACCTCCGTGTCGCCGTGTTTGTGCCAGAGCTGCGTTGGACCCTGACGGCCAGCCCCCCTCTCCCAATACTGGTGCCTGTCCGCTGGTGGGTTGAGCGAGCCCCCCTGCGGTGGAGGCAGGTCTAAGCTTTTTCATTTAAATTGTCTCTCTAATTTGAATGAGTACACTTTAAATCCTTTTACAAGGATCTATTGGAGGGCAAGTCTGATGCCAGCAGCTGCTGGAATTCCAGCTCCAATAGCGTCCACTAAAGCTTCTGCAGTTAAAAAGCTTTTATAAGGATCGAGCTTGGCGGTCCACCGCAAGGCATCCTACCGTCAGTCTCAGCCCCTGTGCCTTGGGGTGCCTCCCGATGCTCTTCACTGAGTATCCTGGGGGCCCGAAGCATTTCCTTTGAAAAAATTAAGTGTCCAAACTACAGGTAGTGTAGCTTGCTTAACAGCTGGGATAATCCGCTGACTAGCAGACACTGCTACTAGGCACAAAGTATTTCCTGGGCTAGATGCAGTTAAAAATTTGTAATTAGATACTCTCGTTGGATGCTGAGAAAGCATTCCATAGAGTCTTCTGGCACGCCATATATTATTCTCTTAAAAAGCTTGGGGTAGGGGTCTAGGGGACCTTTTTATAGCCAAAATCACAGCCCTGTATCGCAATACATCACCTAGGCTGAAGATAAATGGAACTGTAGCACCCCGAGGGCTCGGTTGCTACAGAGGTATTGCACCTCACCCAGAGGTGTGATATCTCACTCTCAGGTAAGGATGGAGTGTGGATCAGGACCCCGACACCTGCATGCATTACACCACATTGCCGTGGGGCAGGGCGACCAATATGCCCCTGAGATGGGCACGACAGTCCCTGTCCCTGGCTGGAGTGGGGGGAGGGAACACCGAGGAAGGGGAACCCTGTAGTGCAGGAGCAGGGAGTAAGCAGTTCCTGGGTGCATTGAGAAGGGAGTATAAAAGGTGGGCACCATCTTAGTTCAGTGCAGAGAAGTCTGAGCAGAAGTGACAGGGAGCAGGGGCTCTGCATGAGCTCTGCTCCGGAGGCTGGCCTAGTAACAGAGGCCCAGGCCTGGAAGAGGGAGAAGGAAGGAAGAGGAGCGGAGAAAGCTCCAGGAACGAGGAACGAGGGGATCCCAGGGGTGCGGACTGGCGAGTCGCCACCGCACGCCCGAATCCACCTGCGTGGAGGGGTCAGGCCAAAGGGGGTGACCGGTCCCAGAAAGTAGTGGAGGCGGGAAACGACCCTCAGCTAGAAACTGGAGGCTGTGACATTTTATGTGGCGCAACCCCTCGCTACACCCGCTAGGAAGGCACCACATAGGGTCAGGGAAACTGGCGCCAATTTTACCAAGAGGAAGCCCAAGGCAGCCGGACAGAAGCGTGGTCACTGGTGGGGTAAGAAAGGCCAGAGAAAGCACACACAAAGGGGGTCCTGTGAAGCGCTCCAAAGTTATCTGGGAGTTGGCCGAGCCCCTCACTTGGTGAGCACAGTACGACGTGGGCAGCCGTTACCTGCAGATGTGGTCTGGATAATAAAAACTGTGAGTAAAGGCCCTGGACTGCATCACTGACTCTGTGTCGTTACTGCTGCTGCCCTGCACCATCACCCCCATCCTCCGCATACACTGCCCTGAGGCTATACTCCTCCCGTGGGGAGTTATACTATGCTCTGCTGCACCCACAACACCAGCCTCAGCGGTCTGCCCTGCAGCGGCGATTCACTCTGACCGCAATCCACGGGTGGCGTAGTCGGACATTTAAACATCAAGACCACATAAATAGTTCCGCCACTGGTTTGACCGCCCTGAGCAACGGAACCGGGTCGCAGCCACGGAGACTACAACCCCCAGCATCCACCAAAAAGGGTCCGGCTCCGGGTGTCCCAAGGCCCAGGGGGCGCGTCAGAACATTTTCATCACCTTTCATAATCACCAATGGGACAAGGCAGGGATGTCCTCTGTCCCCTCTCTTATACATCCTAGTGACGGAGCACCTGCTCTCATCAATTCGCCATAACCCCAATATTAGGTGGATTGAGGTGGGAGGCACCGAGTACAAGTGCTCTGCATTTGCTGATGATGTTCTAGTATATATCACTCAATCACATATATCCATCCCTGCTGTTATGGCTGAAATAGATCACTTTGTTACATGGTCAAATTTTAAAATCAATGCAGCGAAGTCTGAGGCCCTCGATCGCTCCCCAAATCCATACAGGATTCCATCCAGTCCAACTTTCCCTTTGCCTGGCCCTCACAGGGTATCAAATACTTAGGAATTCGTATTCATAGAGACCTCTACCGTCTATGTTATCTTAATTTTGGGCCCTTTATTGAACAACTCCATACAGACCATGGTTGGCAAGTTAGAACTGTAAGATTCACTACATGAACCACTGGTGTTTTGTGGAAAAGCACATGAACACTGTGTTCCAAATTATTATGCAAAAAGTGTTTAGGAGTGATAAGGGAAGAATTTTTTTGTTTGTCAGTTAAACTTATTGATGGTGATGTGTGTCAGGGCTCTTTATATCACTGTAAGCAATTGCAGACACCTGTGCTAATTAGTTTGGCAGGTGTGTCCAATGAAAGGCAAGACTACTTAAGAAGGCTGTCCCACATTATTAAGCAGCCTACATTTTCTGCCAAAATGGGAAAGAAAAAGGATGTGTCGGCTGCTGAGAAGCAACAAATTGTGGAGTGTTTAGGTCAAGTACAAACAACATTGCCAAGACACTTCATCATGATCATCGCACAATCAAGAAGTATGTAGCTGATTTACAGTACACACGTGTGCGTGCTGATAAGGGAAAATTGAGGACTCTTTCCTACAGGCAATTACGTCAGGTTAAAAGAGCGGCGGCAAAAAAGCCTTGTCATAGCAGCAGACAAGTTTTTGAAGCTGCTGGTGCCTCCAACGTCCCCCGAACAACAAGATGCAGGGTCCTTCAGAGGTTTGCAGCTGTGCGTAAGCCACCCTGTCGACCTCCTCTATCCACTGTACACAAGCAGAAACGGCTCCAGTGGGCCAAACAATACATGAAGACTGACTTCAAAACTGTTTTGTTCACCGATGAGTGCCGTGCAACGCTCGATGGTCCAGATGGATGGAGTGGAGGATGGCTGATTGATGGACACCCCATGCAAACACGGCTACGGTGCCAACAAGGAGGAGGTGGAGTAATCTTTTGGGCTGGAATCATGGGGAGAGAGATTGTCGGCCCCTTAAGGATCCCTGAAGGGGTAAAGATGAACTCCATAATGTATGTGGAGTTTCTCAAACAGCACTTCCTGCCAAGGTTCAAGAAGAAGAACCGTGTGTTCCGCAGCAAGATCATTTTCATGCATGATAATGCACCGTCTCATGCTGCTCATAACACATCTGCATCTCTGACTGATATGGGCATAAAAGGGGACAAACTTATGGTGTGACCCCAATGCTCCCCTGACCTCAACCCCATTGAGAACTTTTGGAGCATCGTGAAAAGGAGTGTCTATGATGGCAGGAGGCAGTTCACATCTAAGCAACAGCTCTGGGAGGGTATTCTGTCCTCATGCAAAACAATTGAAGCCGAAACCATCCAAAACCTGACAAATTCAATGGAAGAGAGAGTTCAGAAGCTCCTTTCGAACAAGGGGTCCTATGTGCAAATGTAACATCACCTAGAATAAAGTTTTGAGTTGAAAACTGTTTGATTTCAGTTTCTAATAACCTGCTAATGCTTATAATTTCAAAAATGACCATTTTTTTGTTCTTTATTAAAATGAAAAGGTTGATCGAAGAGTGTGGGGGATCTAAGAGTGTGGCAACCCAGTAGTCAGGATTATTTCGAATTTTGACAATCTGAGGGTCATGTTGCAGGTAGTGCAGCAAGAAGGCACTCATGTGTCTTGCACATCTAGGAGCCCCAAAATTATTTTCCAGGCTAGATGCAGCTAAAAATTATTATTAATTTGAAAGCTGGTGGAGCTTAGTATAGATGGCCTAATAGAATCAGTACTGCAAACTGCTACAAGGCCCAAATTATTTTCCAGCCAAGATACAGATAAACATGGTTAGTAATTTTAAATCTGGTGGAGTTTAGTATAGATTGCCTAATAGAATCAGTACTGCACACTGCTACAAGGCCCAAATTATACTCCAGCCAAGATACAGATAAACATGATTAGTAATTTGAAAGCTTAAAACGGTTGGTGAGGTGATTTTAACAAATCATCAAGCTTTTACTCTCCCCAGGATGACACAGTGGTAGAAAAGTCGTTTTGGATCCATGATTTGTTCATCTTTATGAACGTGAGTCTGTCTACATTATCAGTGGAGAGCCGCGTGCGCTTATCTGTCAGCACACCACCAGCAGCGCTGAACATACGTTCAGACAGAACTCTGGCTGCGGGGCATGACAAGATCTCCAAGGCGTAAGTGGCGAGCTCCGGCCATTTATCCAGATTGAAAGCCCAAAAAGAGCAAGGGTCCAGTGACACAGTCATGGCTTCAATGTTTACTTGGAGATACTCCTGTACCATCGTCTCTAGGCGTTGACTATGTGTCAGACTTCTTGTCTCCTGTGGCCTTGCAAAGGATGGGCTAAAAAAGTGGTGAATTGATTCCGCAAAATTGATGTTACCAGCAGATACTGTGTTTCTGTTACGGTTTGAGTGCTGAACACTCGACGGTCTCATGGTTGGCAAGTTGGAACTGTGAGATTCACTATGTGCACCACTGGTGTTTTGTGGAAAAGCACATGTAAGATTCTGCAACAGTCTCTGCTGATACTCCTGCATGCGTGCATCCCTTTCTATGGCAGGAATAATTTCTGCAAATTTACTTTTGTACCGGGGATCTAACAGTGTGGCAACCCAGTAGTCAGGATTATTTCTAATTCTCACAATTCGAGGGTCATGTTGCAGGTAGTGCAGCAAGAAGGCACTCATGTGTCTTGCGCATCCAGGAGCACCAAGTCCCTGTTGTGTTGGTGGCGAGGTAACAATCATGCTTCCTTCCTCTGTCCTCTCCCCCCAACCTCGCACAACAGAAATGTGATCAAGGTCTCCCTCATCTGATGAGTCTTCCATCAGTTCATCCTCCACTTCTTCCTGGGCTCCTGCACCTTCCTCACTAGTTTGGCTGCTACCATGCGCCCTGGTAAAACCTTCTCCCCCACCCTCACATGCCTGCCGCCTTGGTGCTGCCGATCGTCTGGACCTTGCAGATGTTAGCCCTTCCACATACAACTCCTCCTCCTCTACTTCCTCCACCTCTTCTTGTGCCACCACCTGACTCTGAATTCTGTTTAACATGTGCTCCAGCATGTAAATCACCGGAATAGTCATGCTGATAATGGCATCGTCAGCACTAAACATCTTCGTCGCCATTTCAAAACTGTGCAGAAGGGTGCATAGGTCCCTGATCTGAGACCACTCCTCCAGCGTGATTTGCCCCACTTCTGGATCTCGTTGTCCCAGGCTATACGTCAGAACGTATTGCACCAGGGCTTGTCGGTGCTGTCACAGTCGCTGCAACATGTGCAGAGTTGAATTTCACCAGGTAGGCACATCGCATTTTAGCCGTTGAAGTGGCAGGCCCAACGACTTCTGTAGAGATGTAAGTCGCTGAGCTGCGGGATGCGAACGGCGGAAGTGAGCACACAGCGACCGTGCCCTCTGCAGAAGGCCATCTAGTCCGGGATAGTGGCCTAAAAATTGCTGGACAACCAGGTTCAACACGTGAGCCATACAAGGCACGTGTGTGACATTGCCCCGGTGAAGGGCCGCACCCAGGTTGCAGCATTGTCGCACACGGCCTTCCCTGGTTTCAGGTCCAGTGGAGACAACCATTTATGAAACTGGTTCTCCAGAGCTGACCACAACTCCTCAGCTGTGTGACTCACATTTCCCAGACATTTCAAAGTAAAAACCACCTGATGACGTTGAGCCCTGCTGCCAGCATAGTAAGGAGGTGTGCAGTATCACTTCTGCGCAGTTAGAAAGCTTGTGACATGACCAGACAGGCTTTGGTTGCAGGTGGAGGACCGAGAGGAGGTTGAGGAGGCAGAAGCAGTGGAGGAACTTTGAGATAAAGAGGATTGACGCACAACTCGTGGGGACGGCAAGACTTGGACAGCAGCCCCTTGTCCTGCTGTCACTATAGTTACCCAGTGCCCAGTCAGCAACATGTAACGCCCCTGTCCATGCCTACTCGTCCTAGTGTCTGTGGTGAAATGCACCCTGTCACACACAGAGTTTCTCAAAGAAGCGGTGATGTTGTGTGCGACATGCTGGTGGAGCTCAGGAACACCTTTCTTTGAGAAGTAGTGCCGACTGGGCATCTGGTACTGGGGCACTGCGACGGACATAAGGTCTCGAAAATCCTCTGTGTCCACAAGGCAGAAAGGCAGCATTTCTGTAGCCAAGAGCTTGCAGATGGTGAAATTCAACCTCTTAGCTTTCTCATGGCTAGGAGGAAATGGTCTTTTACTTGTCCACATCTGAGGGACCGAGGGCTGGCTGTTGTGCTTAGACGGGGTTGAAAAGGGTGTCCCCAGCAAACTACCGGTCTGTGAGGAAGATGCAGGCGGACATATTAGGTTGCCTTGATCCAAAGGTGGTGCTATCGATGTCGGACGGCGCTGAACACCAGCTGGTGTTTCCACCTCCATAGAAAATGATGACCTGCCAATCACGCTGGCTGTTGCGGGTAAAGAGGTAGAATCATAGAATCATAGAATCATAGAATGGTAGAGTTGGAAGGGACCTCCTGGGTCATCTGGTCCAACCCCCTGCTCAAAGCAGGATTCACTAAATCATCTCAGACAGATGTCTGTCCAGCCTCTGTTTGAAGGCGTCCATTGAAGGGGAACTCACCACCTCTCGTGGCAGCCTGTTCCACTCATTAATCACCCTAACTGTCAAAAAGTTTTTTCTAATATCTAATCTGTGTCTCCTCCCATTTAGTTTCATCCCATTGCTTCTAGTCTTTCCTTGTGCAAATGAGAATAAAGATGATCCTTCTACAATGTGACAGCCCTTGACATATTTGTAGACAGCTATTAAGTCTGGCAGGTCTGCGTCCCAAAACAGGTGTGACTGCTGTCCCCCCAGTCACAGAGGATGAAGAGGCCGCGGATGCACAAGATGTGGCAGACGGTGGTTGGCCCGGCCGGCTAGGCCGCATTTTAGCACAGTGAGCTTCCCACTGCAACTTATGCTTCATATCCATGTGCCGTTTCATGCATGAAGTACTCAAACTATGTATTTTTTGGCCTCTACTTAGCTTTTGCTGACAAATGTTACAGATAACACGAGTTGGGTCATCTTTATCGATCTGAAAAAATGCCCAGGCTATGTAAGGCTTAGCACCCATGCGACCTGAAGAGCCACCCCGACTTGTGGTCAGAGGCAGAGTTTTGTTTGAGGATGCAGTTGTTGACGTGCTTCCAGTACTACATCTCTGTCCAGGAAGGCGCAACCTGACCTTGTCGTCACTAGCATCCTCCTCCACCTCCTCTGCTGACCTCATCGACTGGCTGACTGTGGGTTGACAGTAAGTGGGATCTCCAACCTCGTCATCATCACCCTGTGTGTTATCACACCCGTCGTCCTCAGAGCCAACCTCTTCCTGCCCTGACAAAAAACTAAAGTTGTCGCTACAATCAGGTATTTGAGTCTCATCATCGTCTTCCTCATTGTCTCCACCAACAGGAGTTACAGTTTGGGAACTTGGGTCGACATTATGGTCAGAACCTTCTGCATCTGGTCCTGGATCCGACTCATAAAGATTCTGGGCATCAGTGCAGATCATTTCCTCGTCTGGATTCACAGAAGCTCTGGAGCCAACCTCTGATTCCCAGGCTATAGTATGAGTAAACAGCTCTGCAGACTCAACCATCTGTTCTACCCCATACTCAGATGGGCAGCTGGAGACTTGGGAGCTGTGAGGAAGCAAGTGCGATTGGGGTGACACCTCTGAGGACTGGAGTATTTGTGATGTTGAAGTTGAGGTGGAGGAGAGCCCACTTAAAGGAGCACTTGATATCCGTTGAAGCACCTGCTGTTTTTGTGCCTCATCTGGAATTTGTAGCGATTGGCGTGGCCGTAAGAAAGGGATCTTATCACATTGTCCGCTAAAAGAAGTAGACATCTTAGTTTGGCTGGAACATGGTCTTTCTTCTGCAGATGTTACTGTTGCTTTAACACCTACCCCACGGACACAACCTTTTTTTCCCTTCCCAACATGCCTATTCCCCTTTCCACCAGCAGCAGGCCTTTTTCCACTCATTTTGGTGGTTAACTAATTCACAACTCTGGAGTTGTTAGCACAAAAAACAATGGATGGGAACCGAGCAGAGCTGAGTGGCCAAACTGAGATATTAGCCCAAAAGTATTGGCTGGGTTAGATGTAGATAAAAATTATTTTGAATTTGCAACCTGGTGGAGGTTAGTATAGATGGACTAATAGAACAAGTCCCACACACTGCTACAAGCCGAAATATTTTTTCAGAGCTAGATGCAGATAAAAATTATATTGAATTTGCAACCTGGTGGCGGTTAGTATAGATGGACTAATAGAACAAGTCCCACACACTGCTACAAGTCGAACTATTTTTTCAGAGCTAGATGCAGAAAAAAATTATATTGAATTTGCAACCTGGTGGAGGTTAGTATAGATGGACTAATAGAACAAGTCCCACACACTGCTACAAGCCGAAATATTTTTTCAGAGCTAGATGCAGACAAAAATTATATTGAATTTGCAACCTGGTGGAGGTTAGTATAGATGGACTAATAGAACAAGTCCCACACACTGCTACAAGCCGAAATATTTTTTCAGAGCTAGATGCAGAAAAAAATTATATTGAATTTGCAACCTGGTGGAGGTTAGTATAGATGGACTAATAGAACAAGTCCCACACACTGCTACAAGCCGAAATATTTTTTCAGAGCTAGATGCAGATAAAAATGATATTGAATTTGCAACCTGGTGGAAGTTAGTATAGATGGACAAATAGAACAAGTCCCACACACTGCTACAAGCCGAAATATTTTTTCAGAGCTAGATGCAGAAAAAAATTATATTGAATTTGCAACCTGGTGGAGGTCAGTATAGCTGGACTAATAGAACAAGTCCCACACACTGCTACAAGCCGAAATATTTTTTCAGAGCTAGATGCAGATAAAAATTATATTGAATTTGCAACCTGGTGGAGGTTAGTATAGATGGACTAATAGAACAAGTCCCACACACTGCTACAAGCCGAAATATTTTTTCAGAGCTAGATGCAGAAAAAAATTATATTGAATTTGCAACCTGATGGAGGATAGTATAGATGGACTAATAGAACAAGTCCCACACACTGCTACAAGCCGAAATATTTTTTCAGAGCTAGATGCAGATAAAAATTATATTGAATTTGCAACCTGGTGGAGGTTAGTATAGATGGACTAATAGAATGATGCTATGCCCAAAAGGTTTTAGTTCACTAGGTGCAGTAATAAAATTGGTATTCTATACACAGGTGGTGTAGCTTGCAACACAGATAGACTACTCCACTGACTAACACACACTGCAAGAGGCCAAAAAGGATTTGCTTTGGTAGATTTAGCCAAATGCTGTGAAAAAAGCTTGCACAGCACTGGCACAGACCTGCCTGGCAAAAACTGATAGGAACTGATGTAACTTAGACCTGAAATGGACTGCAATTACAATTAGTCTTTACTCCCAACCTATCTATTTAAGAGCACAGACCTGCCTGATAAAAGTCATAGGAAATGATGTAACCTAGTCCTTAAAAGGACTGCAATCACAACTATTCCCTACTCCCAAGCTATCTGTAGATTTGTGCGAAAATTGGCTTGAAATTAACAAAGTATAGCGCACACAGCAACAGCGGTGCCGTCTAACACACAGCTGCAGCAGTGAGAAAATGGTGGCGACGGGGAAAATGGCTGGACATGTGACATACACTGCCAATGGCACATGCCATTGCTTGTGTGAAAAAAAGCACTTCGCTCCGTGTGTGCGCTGCTGATAGGCTGACAGATTGCACCTCCCCACTGTAAATGCGGGAAAGAGAAAAAAAATGGAGATCTTCATTATTTCTGCAGAGATCCATCCCCTGCCCCGCTGTACACTCAAACTGCGCATTAACATTAATTTTCAGCATTACTGAGAAAAAATCCAGTTATGATTTTGGTGCACGAACAGTTATCGAACATAGCCTCGAACAGCCGAATTTTTTTCAAATCGTTCGTGTTCGCCGAACAGTTCGATTCGAACACCGCTCATCTCTAGTGCTAACTAAGGAATAAAGAGCAAGAATCCCTCTGTAGCTGCCAGGAGTCTCCTCCCTCCAGCTCAGCATCTGTTGAAAATTAAGAGATAAAGCCTGCAGAGGGGAAAACTGGTGACTATCCAGAAAAACAAGTCCTATAATGGCCTGAAAGTGTTATACCTTACGCACAAACACAAGACTGGTTATTCGTAAACGTTACTTGAAAGTACAACTACAAAAAAAAAAAAAATTGAAGTTAAGTATTGCACCACCTGGTGTTCAAAGTGTGTTTCAATTTGCATGTCCATCTAATAAGCTGAATGCTAATGGACCTATGTCCCCCCATCCTGTCCTCTGCACAGTTATCCTCTGTTCACTGTGAAGGACCAATGGGAATAGCTTTCTGTGCACAGACACAGAGATCTGGCTGTGCGGAGACTGAGCATGTGTGTCCTCTAGCACTTAGCTCAGTAGACGGACCTGACGTTGCTGTACAAATTAAACAACAGGTGGCGCCATATTATGTAAATGTCAGAACTCCTTCCTGGATTGTTTTTTTTTTTTTTCACGTAAATGTCAAATATTGCTTAATTTTCATGATCTACACCATGGATGTAATGGCAGAACCATCCGATTTATATGTTAATATATCTGTTTGGGTCTACCTACTTTCCATGGACTTGATGTATTAGAACATCTGCAATTTTTGATTAGTGTAAGAACATTTCTAATGGACGAATACATATGTTATTATGATATATAGCTTTGACTATGAAGACGCGGGATACTAACCTGCTGATCTGGTGAAAATGAATATTTTATTGAATGGTTGGCCGGTGGAAGAACTAGTGACTATTGCACATAAGTAAGTGTTGTGGCCATGAAACCTAATGAATTATTTTAAGGGGAAAATGGAAGATTACATATGTAATAGTAAATTGTATGTAGCCCCTAGAGCTGGAATTTAAGGGAGGGGTGACTGGTTGGGGTCCCTAGAAAGGTTCTCCTTTGATTCGGAGGGCTGGTCTATTATTGGGTGACATGCCACTTTCTCCTGTCCTGAATGTTAAATCTGCCTATTTATGTGCTTCTTCCCCATGTTTGAGGGAAACTGGGTAATAACATCTATGGCAGGTTGATGGGTGCCTATATAGACTGGAAGCCACTATATAGAAATTATTGGTACTTGGTAGATGAGGACTCGTTAAAGGGCTTCTTTATACTCGTTATTGTAGAGGATATGTTCTTCGTTAGAGATGGGCTTTACAAAGGTGAATAAACCCCAATTAACAAGAAATTGAGTTACATGTGATTTTTAATGAGCTCACGCTTTAACTTAGGGAAAAGGCGTATGAAGTGGGTAAAGCAATGTGTGAACGGTTACGTGACTCCATACCAAGAGAGCTGTTTGAGATAGCAGTTCCATCGGTAGCAGGATAATTGCTCGAGAAACGTAAGTATTAATTACTACCTTTGTCTGGTGTGTCCAATGTAGTGAATAAAGGAGGATCTAGGCCAGGAAACCTGGATGTTCGTCTCCTTCCATTAAAATAAAGTAGAAAAGCATGGCATTCTTTAAAAAAAAAACGATCCGTGTTAAACTACCCTCATGTGGTTTTTCACACTATAATTTTCAGTGTTTTTTTATATTTATGCTATAAAATCCTATGCTACTGGAAAGTGAAAAGGGTATCCCAACAAGAGACGCAGTCTATAGATTTGTCATGTATGACACTTTATGGGATATTCCTATTAAAGGAAACCTGTCATGTCCTCCAAGTCTCCCAAACTGCTATTATCCTTCATTATGATGCAGGAATCAAAAGTTGATTGCTATGTGCAGTAAAAACATTTCTTACATCGCTGCTAGCAATAGGCAAATTGGCTGGGACTAGTCCGGGGGGGGTCTATTGGCTGGGACTAGTTCAGAGGGGGGGATCTATTGGCTGGGACTAGTCCAGAGGGGGGGGATCTATTGGCTGGGACTAGTCTGGAGGGGGGAGCTGCGGCATCTATTGTCTGGGACTAGTCCAGAGGGGGAAGTGGGGGTGCGCAATGTATTGGCCGCCAATACTAGTCCAGAGGGGGGTGGGCATCTATTGTCCGGGACTAGTTCGGAGGGGGGCGGCTTTATCTATTGGCCAGGACTAGTCCGGCCTCATGTGCTATAATCATGCCCCCTCTTTGTGACTGAAGAAGAGATCAATGTCCCTGTCATAGTTTTAGTGTAGGACGTCACTCACTTCCCAAAATTTCCTGCACCGAGGCTGTGATGGGAACAATAAGGAAACATCCGATTCTAGTCACCTGAGCGCTGCTGCCAATCACAGGCTTGAGCAGTTGGGTCCTCCAAACGGAGCAGGCAGCACAGACCTCAGAGCGAACTGCGTTGGATTTATTTTTTTAAATATATATTTTTTAAGAGCATCCATGTCTTAAAAGAAATTCTCAAATCTGCACAGATATTTTTCCTTTATAAACACAAATTCTGTACTGAACTTTATTGCAGATATTGATGGTGAATCCTCAATAATTACACCACATGTAAACATATTGTAGTCTTACAATAGTGAGAGCATTAAAAGGTGTTGGAGCAAGTAACTGTTCTTCTTGTGCTTATTACCCTTAAGATCATTCAATACAGAATAGAATATTAAGTCTTTACAGCAGACGGCAACTTGGGGCCCATATTTCCAGGTCATAACCTAATTCATTGGGTTACACTGTAAGGCTGAGTTCACACGATGCGTTTTTCATGCGTTTCCGCGGCGTTTTTGCAGTTGCGTAAACGCTGCGGAAGCGCATGAAAAACGCATGGTAGAAGGGCAGCAATGTTCCCCAATTGAAATCCGCATGCATGTCAATTAATTTTGCGGAAACGCTGCTCTTTTGCCGCCATTGACTTGCATTAGACCGCATGGAATCCGCATCACTGTATATGTTGATGTGCTTTTCATGCGGTCTAATGTGCGGATGGTACCCGGGTGTGGATGAGAGGACTCTCATCCAGACCCAGGTACCATTAAAAAAAAAAGAATAAAATAAAAAATATATATATTCTCACCTCCTGACGGCCCGTGCAGCCCTCCTGCTTGATTCCCCGCACTTCGCGGTTGAATGAAGAAGGACCTTCGCTGACGTCAGAGTCATGTGACCGGTCACGTGACGCTGACGTCAGAGTCATGTGACCGGTCACGTGACGCTGACGTCGGAAGGTTCTAAAGTCTTCACTGCCGGCAGCCGGGACCGAGCGAAGCAGGACACCGGGGGCCATCAGAGGGTAAAGTATATATTTATTTTTTATTTTTTGACATTCACACACTATATAAATCCATGCCGGTTGCATGTGTGACACCCCAGGGGTCTGGTTGCCACAGTAATAGAGATATTATGTCTGAGAGCAAGTGGGAGGTTTCTCTGGTCAGGAGCCCTAAGCATGCAACACTGCCCACCCAGACCTGGGAGGGGAGGAATCTGCCCTTATAAGCTGGGTCTGGGGCGGGATTAGGTTAGACAGAGACAGAGCCTGCAGAACAAGCAGAGCAGTCAGAGCCTGGAGAGGGAAAGTGAGAACAGGAGCTCTGTAGGAGCAGCAGCTGAAGGCCAGGGGCTGTGAGCAGAGATATAGCTCGACCTGGCTGAAGTTACTAAAACCGGACACAGGAGTCCGAGGCTGTGGGACTGATATATACCCAGCAGCAGAAACCAACCGGCAGGGGATTCCAGGTCCTCTGGCCATAGAAGCCCGGAGGCTCAGTCACAAAGAAGGGACCAGCGCCGCCATCCAGGAGCGGAGGCTAACAGAAGGCCCCAAGTCACCAGCCATATGGGTGAGCACCACACGGTATACTCAGGGATGTGGGTTACTTGTAACCACTGACAGCAAGGTAGCCAGGAAGAGTGCAGATAAACGGGGAGGCCTACAACTCCACCTGGCCAGGGGAACTCCTGCTTGCTTGCAGACTGACCAGGCCCCTTATACTAGCCAGTACTCCCGGGAGGGTCTGCCTTGTACCATCAGTAAAGACCCTGAACTGCACCTCACGTCTCTGTGATTCCTTGCCGCACCAGCACCATTAGCACTGGGACCCTCACACCATCACTCCCATCATCTCTCGCATTAGCTGCCCTGAGGCATTACTTCTCCCGTGGGGAGTTATCCCATACTCGGCTGCGCAATCAACATCAGCCTCAGCGGTCGGCAGCGCAGCGGCGGTCCCCACTGACCGCAATCCACGGGTGGCGTAGTCGGACATTTGCTATACATTAAGACTGCCACTGGTTTGACCACCCTGGGCACGGACCGGGTCACCGCCACACGGAGACTACAACCCCCAGCATTCTACAACAGGCCCGGTTCCGGGTTCCCCTGCACAACACAGGCCCAGGGGGCGCGTCAACTTTGGCGTAGTCGGCAGGATTTCGTGCCCGCAACCACCGGGTACTGCGTGCCTGAAAAAGAGACTTTTATACTTACCTGTGGTGAAGTTTCCCGCCGTCCGGAGTCGTTTCCCGCCATCCGGAGCCGATTCCCGCCATCAGACGCCATCTTGGACCGTTTCCCGCCGTCTTCTGCCTTCTTCCCGCCATCCGCAGCTGCTTCCCGCCTTCGGATGCCATCTTCGGGACGCCGCACGGGAAGAAGAGGGGCGTGGACGCCAAAAGCGCGCGAGATCCGAAGCTCCGCCCCACGCTCCGCCCCACGCTCTGACGCTGCGCAAGGTCCTGGAAGGGAGGAAGAGCAACGCTGACGTCATCGGAGCGCGACGCCAGGTCCTCAACCCCGACGATCGACTGCGGAGCCGCGGCCTACGGAAGAAGAGCATCGCAAGGTAGGCCACGGTCCACTAGGGGGGAGGAGGATGCCGGATACCGAGGGGAGCTCCACTGCCACAGCCACCGCCAGCGCAACCGCTGCAGCAGTCATGCCATTCACCATGCCCTATATCCCGGGGGCAACCTGGCTACCCCAGTACTCAGGGGAGTCACATACTCTAAATGACTTTAGAGAAAGACTGGATAGCCTCTTCCAGGTGTACCCCCTCACAGAAGAGCAAAAAGTGAGCATCCTGGTGGCCCAATTAATCGGGGCAGCCCAAAGGGAGGTAAAGTCCTGGCCACCTAGGAGGAAGAGGACTGTCAGAGAAATACTAGCCCGCTGAAAGACACATTTGATACCCGCACCTCAGGCGAAATAAAGCTCAGATTTTACCGGTGTAATCAGCGGGCACATGAGAGTATAAGAGACTATGCTCTAAACCTACAAGAGGCCCTGAGAGCCATTAAGCAGGCAGACCCTGACAGCGTGGGAAATGAAGATAAGCTGTTGACTGAACAATTTATTGAGGGTCTATTGTGCAATGCCCACCGAACCCAGTTGCGGGCAATGGCCTTACAGGACCCTGACCTGGACTTTGCACAGTTCAAGGACAGAGCCATCCAGGTGCTCCGAGAACCGGCACCAGGTGGCGCTGTGACCCACAGGCCCCCTGCTATCACTTACCACCAGGAGACGGCGCCCTTGTCTGCAGGGCCTGTGGGAGCTGATGCGCAGGCTTTAAACAGTGACCCGGCTACAGACCTGCACCATCAGGTCCAAGAGCTGACTAAGAGCGTTGCCGCGCTAACCAGAACTGTGCAGTCTTTACAGGTCTCTTCTCCAGGAAAGATCCAGCTGGCATCCGGACCGGAGGACGTCCCGTGGCGCCGACTGAGGAGGACCCCACCGGCCAGAGGAAGACCCAGCGACAGATACAACGAGGACGGACGACCCATCTGCCGCCGCTGCAATCAACCCGGACATGTGGCAAGGTACTGTCATTTAAACGGGCACAACCTGGGGTAGAGGGCCAACCCCCAGGCATAAGACCATCAGGCCCATCAAACTGGCGTGATAAATAGTAGGGGGACGTCCAATCTTGCCTGTGGTACTGGATGGCATTCCTATGAGTGCCCTACTAGACACTGGGTCACAGGTGACCACCATCCCGTACGTGCTCTTTAAACAGTACTGGAATGACTCGGACATAACCCGCTACCCAGATGACGACCTGAGTATCATCGCCAGCAATGGTCAGCCCGTGCCGCAGGTGGGATTCAAAGAGGTGACCATTAAGATCGGTAAAGTCGAACTGGCGGCACAAGGACTGATTATAGTGGACATAGACCGTCATGAGAGTCACCCTAGAATAACCTTGGGAACTAATGTGATTGAAAATTGTCTTGCAGAGGTGATTCTTATTTTGCAACAGGTTGCCAAGAACGCCAGTTCCAGCCAGCAGCGTGTGCTCCAAAAAGAGATCCGGGCACTGATGAAACGGCAACAGGTGGAACTATCTGGTGGCGAGATAGGTAGCGTGAGAATGTGTGACCAGTTCCCTATTGCCATGCCCCCAAAAAGTGAGATGATGATTTGGTGCCGGGCAGCTATTGGTCTAAGAGGTAGAGACTACCAAGCAATGGTAGAACCCGTCTACTCAGACAGTAGGCCCACCATTTTGACAGCACGGGGGGTGGTCGATGTACGCCATGGGAGGGTGCCCGTTCGCATCATAAATATCGGGGAGAGAGAAGTACACCTGCCCCGGTATGCCACGCTAGCCAAATTGTTCACCATCAACCAGAACTCTGTACAGGCCGTGGAACCCTTGCCTCCATCTCAACCAGAGGAAGGTAACGGCTCTAAGAAACCAATGGAGGACTGGTGTCAGCAACTGCATTTGGGTACTGACTCCACTCCCTCACACCAGAAACAGGGAGTCTATCGGGTGGTTCGAGAGTACGAGAGAGTGTTTAGTAAACACCCGCTAGACTTCAGGCTAGTAAAGGGGTAGAACATCACATCCCCACGGGAGACCATCCTCCCATAAAGGAGAGATACCGACCCGTACCCCCGGCACACTACCAACACGCCAAGGGGATGCTTAGAGACATGAAGGAGGCTGGGGTAATCAGGGACAGCTGTAGCCCCTGGGCAGCTCCACTAGTCTTAGTGAAAAAGAAAGACAACACCATGAGAATGTGTGTAGACTACAGGAAGGTCAACCGTATCACACACAAAGATGCGTACCCGTTACCAAGGATAGAAGAGTCCTTAGCTGCATTAAAATCTGCTAACTTCTTCTCTACTTTGGATCTCACTAGCGGGTACTGGCAGGTTCCTGTAGCAGAGGCGGACCGGGAGAAGACCGCATTCACCACCCCGATGGGTCTCAGCGAATTTAACTGTATGCCGTTCGGGCTCTGCAACGCACCAGGAACCTTCCAACGGTTGATGGAATGCTGTTTGGGACACCGGAACTTCGAGACGGTCCTGTTATACCTGGACGATGTCATCGTCTATTCCAAGACCTACGAGGACCACCTGAAACACCTGGCAGAAGTGTTCGAAGCTCTGGCAAACTACGGCCTAAAGGTGAAACCCTCCAAGTGTCACCTCCTGAAACCAAAGGTGCAATACCTGGGACACGTGGTGAGTGCTGACGGAGTGGCTCCTGACCCTGATAAGATCACCGTGATTAAGGACTGGCCAAGACCCTCCAGCATAAAGGAAGTGCGGCAGTTCCTCGGGTTGGTAGGCTACTACCGAAGATTCATTCCCGGTTTCACCAAAATGGCAGCCCCTATGCAGGACCTCCTGATAGGTCAATCTCGGAAAGCCAAAAACCAGAAGCCGCCCTTTAGGTGGGAAAAGCTGGAAGAGGAGTCCTTCTGCCAGCTGAAGATGGCCCTCACGGGGGATGAAATCCTGGCATATCCAGACTACAGCCAGCCCTTTATCCTCCACACGGACGCAAGCAACATCGGGCTAGGAGCCGTACTGTCCCAGATCCAGCAAGGGAAAAAACGGATAATCGCTTACGCCAGCCGAAAGCTACTGCCCACGGAGAGGAACCCTGAGAATT
The DNA here is from genome assembly GCF_046119375.1 of Phyllobates terribilis. NCBI lineage: Eukaryota > Metazoa > Chordata > Amphibia > Anura > Dendrobatidae > Phyllobates > Phyllobates terribilis. The sequence continues at coordinate 45,070 of NW_027364296.1, forward strand.
ATAGCTCATTCAAGCTGGAGTTCCTGGCAGTAGTGTGGGCAGTGACCGAACGTTTCAAGCATTACCTTGCCTCCTCCAAATTCACCGTGTTCACGGATAACAACCCGTTGACACACCTGGACACTGCAAGGCTCGGTGCCCTGGAACAGAGATGGATGGCCCGCCTGTCCAACTTTGAATTCACCATCAGATACCGGGCAGGACGCTCAAATGCCAACGCGGATGCCCTGTCTAGAATGCCGAACTTACCGGACGTAGGGGAAGATCCAGAAGATCTGGAAGAAGTTGAGCTCCCTGCGTTCCACCGTCATGGGATTACCCTGTATTCCCACCGTGTGAAGGACAGGCGCTCCATGACATTCAATCCCTTGCCCCACTACAACTGGGCGGAGACGCAAGACAGTGATCCCGCAGTCCATTTGGTGAAGGAAATGCTGACCCAGGCCGATGCCCGTCTTGACCCAGATGCTCCGGAGGAGACCAAGCAACTGTGGAAGGAGAAAAGTAAGCTGTTCCTCTACAGGGAGAAGCTGTGCCGGAGAATGGTTAACTCTCGAACACATGAGTTGACCTGGCAGGTAGTGGTCCCAAGACGAGACGCGGCTATGGTTCTGGAGGCATACCACAACGGAGCAGGGCATTTCGGATGGAAGAAGCTGGAGTTCTTGTTGCGTGAACGGTTCTACTGGGTAGGCATGAGAGGAGTCATCGAGAGGTGGTGCAGAGACTGTGGCCCGTGCCACCTGAGAAGAAAAGACCGAGCCAGCCAGAAGACTCCCCTGCAGCCCATCATCACCAGACAGCCACTGGAACTGGTAGCCCTGGACCATGTGAAACTGGCTCCAAGCAGATCTGGGTATGTCTACGCCCTCACAATCGTAGATCATTACTCCCGGTTCCTGGTTGTGGTCCCGGTCAAGGACTTAACGGCTCAAACAGCACCTAGAGCCTTCCAGCAGCACTTCTGCCGTCCACACGGGTACCCGGACCAAGTGTTGACAGACCAAGGACCAGCCTTCGAAGCCGAGGTCTTCCAGGAGTTCTGCAACCTCTATGGCTGCAAGAAGATAAGAACAACGCCCTATCACCCTCAAACCAATGGACTCTGCGAGAAGATGAACCAGGTGATGATAGATCTGCTAAAAACATTGCCCCTGGAAGAATGCAATCTGTGGCCTGAGAAACTGCCCGATCTGGTGGACCTGTATAACCACATCCCTGTAGGTTCAACCAACTGTACCCCGGCTTACCTAATGAGAGCAAGACCTGGTAAGCTGCCTATTGACCTGGATATGGGAGTCCTGACGCCTGAGGACACCTCGCCAGAGGCAGACTGGGATACAGAACGGCAGCAGCAGTATCGGAAAGTACAGGAGAGCGTCGAGCAAAGTCTGTCTCAAGCTAGAGAAAGGCAAGAGAAGGCTTATAACCAGTATGCTCCCGCTGTTCTCCTGGTACCTGGAGAGCAGGTCTTGAAGAGGAAGAGGCGGCTCCACAAGTTGGACGACCAGTGGGAGAAGGACCCGTACACCGTACTGCCATCAAGCCATGAGAACCCAAAAATCTGCATAATCAGTAAGGATGGAGGAGAAACCACAGCCATTGTCTCCAGAGACCACCTGAAGAAGTGTCCCGAGCAGCTGCAAAGCCCTGAAGAAGATCAAGAAAACCCTCAACCCGCAGAGGAAAGGGAAGAAATGATCAGTACCGTACTCGGAGACTTCCCCCGGTCTTGGACACAAGTAAACGGCGCTGTCGTGGTACCCGTCCTCACCTTTCTCCAGCCAGCCCCGCAAGTGCCTACAGAGGAACCGGTAGAGCTGGAAGAGCAGCCGGCCCAAGAGGCAGAAGAGTCCACACCAGCAGTACAGGAGGATCAACCCTCTGCTAGTAGTAAGCCTGCCGTGCCCCTAGTGAGCCAAAGAGTGCGCAGACAGCTGCCCAGCTTACCCATAACACCTCCTACACCCTGTAGTGCAGAACCAGTTAGTGAGCTCCGTAGGTCCACTAGAGGTCAGATGCCCGCTCGCTGGAGAATCTAAACTAATGCACTGTGAATTTATCTGTTAACTGTTTATGGTTTATGTTTGTTGCCTGTTATTAATTATGTTTCTCAGTTACCCTGCAGATTTTTATGGACTAACAGGTTATGAACGCTGGATAACCGGAACAGTTTTGTAGATAGTTGCACCTTGGTGCCTCTTGTGAAGACGGCCGCGGAAGAGAAAACCTGTCTGGCGTGGCCTACTTGCGGCCCAAAGTAGCTAGCTCCAGCCTTGCAGCCACGCCCAAGGACAACGCAAGGGGTTTGCTTTGGACAGGTCCCCTACTTCCCTTAAAACTTCACCTTGGGTGATATGGACACCCGTGACCTTTAAAGAACTACAGCTTCTTGTAAATATGTTATCGAATTATTGTTATACCCTGTTATTATGTTTTAAAAATGTGTTTAGTCCCGGAGTACTAAAATTTACTAGGGGGGAATGTGACACCCCAGGGGTCTGGTTGCCACAGTAATAGAGATATTATGTCTGAGAGCAAGTGGGAGGTTTCTCTGGTCAGGAGCCCTAAGCATGCAACACTGCCCACCCAGACCTGGGAGGGGAGGAATCTGCCCTTATAAACTGGGTCTGGGGCGGGATTAGGTTAGACAGAGACAGAGCCTGCAGAACAAGCAGAGCAGTCAGAGTCTGGAGAGGGAAAGTGAGAACAGGAGCTCTGTAGGAGCAGCAGCTGAAGGCCAGGGGCTGTGAGCAGAGATATAGCTCGCCCTGGCTGAAGTTACTAAAACCGGACACAGGAGTCCGAGGCTGTGGGGACTGATATATACCCAGCAGCAGAAACCAACCGGCAGGGGATTCCAGGTCCTCTGGCCATAGAAGCCCGGAGGCTCAGTCACAAAGAAGGGACCAGCGCCGCCATCCAGGAGCGGAGGCTAACAGAAGGCCCCAAGTCACCAGCCATACGGGTGAGCACCACACGGTATGCTCAGGGACGTGGGCTACTTGTAACCGCTGACAGCAAGGTAGCCAGGAAGAGTGCAGATAAACGGGGAGGCCTACAACTCCACCTGGCCAGGGGAACTCCTGCTTGCTCGCAGACTGACCAGGCCCCTTATACTAGCCAGTACTCCCGGGAGGGTCTGCCTTGTACCATCAGTAAAGACCCTGAACTGCACCTCACGTCTCCTTGCCGCACCAGCACCATTAGCACTGGGACCCTCACACCATCACTCCCATCATCTCTCACATTAGCTGCCCTGAGGCAATACTTCTCCCGTGGGGAGTTATCCCATACTCGGCTGCGCAAACAACATCAGCCTCAGCGGTTGGCAGCGCAGCGGCGGTCCCCACTGACCGCAATCCACGGGTGGCGTAGTCGGACATTTGCTATACATTAAGACTGCCACTGGTTTGACCACCCTGGGCACGGACCAGGTCACCGCCACACGGAGACTACAACCCCCAGCATTCTACAACAGGCCCGGTTCCGGGTTCCCTGCACAACACAGGCCCAGGGGGCGCGTCACATGGATTTATGTAGTGTGAAGTTGACAAGCACTTTCCAAGTGATGCTAAAATCGCTTGGGAAGCGCTTGTCAACCCGCATGCGGAAATGAAAGTGAAGACCGCTTCATTTCCGCATGCCCCTGGCAGGAAACCACATGTACAATCCGCATGCGTTTTTTCCTGCCAGAGAGATGCAGAAACGCTCAGGAAAAAATCCTGAGCATTTCTGCATCGTGTGCACATACCCTAACAGCATGCTTATTTCTGTGTGTCCTGTTATATTATACCTCTTCTTTTTCAGAATTAAAGCCTACAGAAAGAACGTCTTGGCAAAATGTGTATGTATTGTATGTCTTATATATATAGTGCTTTTGCTGCTTTGATTTAAAAAAAATATATATATATATTAACGCCCATTCAAAGATTATGATTTTCTCAATTTACAGCTCAGCCGGAAGATCAAGCAATGTCTCTAAGGTTATAAAGTATTGAAGCCTTGTGTGGCAGGGTTGAAGAATATATTAACTTGTCAAACACTTTCTCTATTTAAACAAACTTTTAGATTTAACACCTTTTGTGTTTTTGTTAAATTCTAGTCAGTATTAAAAAAAAAGTAAAGCACGTGTATTTTTTATAAATCCATCTTTCTAGTTTTCAATGGATGTAAAGGAAAACTCTGAAAATAGCTAATTTTTTCTGCCATGTGCTAATTGACTATTGTAGAAAAGGCAGTACACGGTGTAATACAGCGACTTGCTGGCATTACGGTAATCGTCCAGGATGTGTTTTACCTGACCATGTACCTTCCCCCTCAGGTGACTGGTCACATGACTGTGACATAGCACAGGTCCTGCACGCACCGAATGTCTGTCTGATCACATGACTGTGACATCAGCAAGGTCCTGTCAGTGTGTGTGTGTGTGCACGGGATGCATATATAAACTCTGCTTGATGGGAGACAGGTGTGTTCGGTGTGTTCTGTGAGAGAGGCGTAAGGCCTGTTCCCGTGTGTGTGGGACACCGACCGTGTGAGGCCTAGTGAGGCCGAGTGAAGCCTGGTGCCTGAAAGGCAGAGCCTGGATCCTGTGTGGATGCTAGTGGCCTTGGAAGGCAGAGGCTTGAGTAAGAGTCCTGAAAGGCAGAGCCTGGATCCTGTGTGGATGTCAGTGGCCTTTGAGGGAACGACGGCTGGAGACCCCTACCTGGGAAGCCGCAAAGCCACAGTGGTGGCGGAGTAATGGACTGAGACAGCTAAACCCGGCAAAGGTAATACCCTGTGTTATATGGACATTAATATGGACATTGCTATTTTATTACCTTGCTGAAGGCTGTTACTTGGGCCACTTGGGCCTGTCTGCTACTTGAGAGACTCCCGGATGTTAAGTGTGGAAACATGCCGGTGGCGGACTAAGATGGACTGTGTGAACTGTGGTTTATGAAGTAATAAACTGCTGAGCATTGTTTAAAAACGGAAAGACATCGCACGTGTGCATTGATTGTCGCAGCAAAACGAGTATTCCCCATTATGATGACTAGTGCTGCCTTACATATGGTTCGAGAGTGCGGGCAGCTGCAGCCCGGTTGCTAGGGGCAACGGCACAGGACGAGTGTGGATTAAAGCATCTGGCTGCAACTCGGCGGGGTTGCGAAGATTGGCGTCGCACTCAAACCTGGTTTGCCGTGGCTCGGCGGGGCTCACGAAGTTTAAAGCATCTGGCTGCAACTCGGCGGGGTTGCGAAGGTTGTCGTCGCACTCAAATCCGGTTTTGCTGTGGTTCGGCGGGGCCACGAAAATTTTCCGGGGAGAGCGGTGAAGTTCTGGTGTGAACAGTGCACCGCGATGGCTGTGAACGGAGCAGCAAATGGGTCTGATGAGTCGGACCGCATATATGAGAAACGTCTACTGGACATGAAACTGGACATGGTGCAGCAACCACAGGAGCTGTGGGCACCATATGGAATGGCGGCAGTGGACCATTCTATGAACTCTCCGGGGGCGCCAGTGTTGTCCCAGAGTGCCCGGGGAAGTGGTAAGAGCTGTTGTGAACTAAGTCCTAAGACTATTGCTGATTTTTTTTCTAAAAATTACCCTGTAGGTGTGTTTGTTAAAAAGGGGGCGGAGTCTAAAAGGGGCAGATTTTCAAAACAGCGTAGAGTGCAGAAAACTGGAAATTGTTACTGGTTGTGGGTTGGTACCTCCTAAAAATGACAATGTGACCGTTGATAACGGGGGAACTCCAGTAGAAGGGGGTGACGTCAAAGTGGGAGGTGACCTGTTAGTCCACAACACCATGGGGAGTGACACAGACCCCGTAGCTGACTGTGACACTATGAAAGTAAAAAGTGAGTTCAGTCAGGAGGGGCTAGACGAGGGGAGAGAGTCCCCCTCTCGTCGTCGACGGCGCAAGGGCCACAAAAAGGTTGCTCCGGTAGTCCTCGCTGAAAATGAAAATAAAGAGAATGTAGTACTGTGTGCCTTTGCTTCAAGTGTGGATCCTCCATTAGAGATAGAAAAGGAGGTGATGTTGCCAGTAGCAACCTCCGGTACGGTACCGAGTCAGAAGGATCTGACAGCCCTGAAAGAGGAGGCGGCCAGTCATGACCAAGAGCTGGAGCCTATCAGGCAGCAGTATCAGAGTGACGTGCCGCAACTAAGGGAAAACCTGGGGAACGTGTCCTCATACCAGCTGAACCTGGAATCTGAACAGCAGAAAATATACCAGGCTATGAGGAACTGGCAGCGAGATGTGGAGGGAAGCAACGCGGAAATTAACCATTGGAAGGAAATGTTCTATGGAATTAAGGAGGACCGCCGCAAAATCAAGGAGGAGGTTTTTCAATTAGAGATTGACAGAGCGGTGTGTGAAGATGAGTTATGCGAGGTGAAAGATCGCTTCTCCCTGGTACAGTTAGAGCTGTCTGTCCTCAAAGAGGCGCTGCAGCATGAAGTTGCTGGGCGTGAACAAACCCTAGAATGACTGCGCAAACAGCTCAACCAGGAGCTGTGTGACTCCAAGAAGGAGTGTGGTGAACGCAGTAGGGAACTGCAACAGAGTAAGAGAGATTATGAGGATCTCCTCAAGGTGAAGAAAAAACTAGAGGAGGATAAGGCAGGTGCAGGGCAAGTGCGCCAAGTGGTTGAGACCACTCTGCAAGACACCCGTGAGGAGAATGATGATCTTCGGGGAAAGACCCTAGATCTGGAAGCTCAGGTGAAGGAGCTACAGATGTCCTGTGATACTCTCCAGAAGGCGGAGACGTACCTTAAGGAAACAGTCAGCAAGATGGAAGCTGAGCGAGAGAGGATGGAGGAGTCCATCGGAAAAGCCACAGACCAGGGCCAGGAGTTGACCGCTGGTCATGGGAGGTATGAAGCAGATACCTCCTCGAGTGATGTGGGCTCGGAGGGTTCGGTGGATGTCGGAGCCGAGATCAAGCAGCTCAAGGAGTTGCTACAAACCCAGTGGACGCAAGAGAGGCGTGAGAGACTGGCTATTGAGAGCCGAGTGGGCACATTGGAGACGGAGAGGTCTGAGAGAGCTCTGCTGCTGGAAGAGCTGTTGAAGCAGGAAGAGCTTCAGAGACGGGCCGCTGAGAGGCGAGTGGCGGAGCTAGAGGAAGAAGTTTCCGGGCTCAAAAGTCGCCTGACAAAGTATCACTCAGTGAACGAGGCCTTCTTGGAGAAGGAAAAGGGCGAACACGTTGCACTCACTCCCTTATACCATGAGAAGGTGGACCTGAGGAGAGCTAAGAGAGTGTTAACCACACATAAATATGAGATGGAAGTGGTCAAGACGAAAATTCGTGAATTTGTAGCTGTGAGTCAGCTCAGGGGAAGCATACAGGGTGAAGAAGCTTGAGGTCAATTGCCCCTGAAACCTGAGCTGGTTGATCGTCTGGAAACCACTGGTGAGACCGAAACGTCTCGGTACAAGTGCCTTGTAGATGTACCCGAGGATTTGAGGGAAGAATGCACCAGTGAGTCCGTGCATGAGGAGTTTAAGAAGGCCGTGGGAGCCTGTAAGGTGTACTTGACCTCAGAAGCTAAACAGCTGGTGGTCCTGTCCACGACCGAAGTCACAGTGAAGAGGGTGGCTATCCTAAGTGACATGCACTGGCGATGTATTCGCACAAAGCGGTTTCTCCGGTTGAAGACGGAACAAGCCGTTAGACAACTGGAGTTGATGAGGAAAGCTCACAGTATGCGTGAAGAGGTCATCCGGGTGCCTCATGTTCTGGTGAGGAAGCTCGTTGGGAGAAATGGTCGAGCCATGCAGATGATGGTCAAGAAGTCTGGGGTGGTGAAAGTAAGCAGTCCACATGATCGTCAGGACTGGATACCCGACGAAGACGGCATGGTATCATTCTCCGCTGTAGGAACAGAAGAAAGCCTGGGATATATGCGCATGCTGTTGGAGTACCGAGTGACCTACCTGCGAGAGGTAGAACAGTTGAATCTCGCTAGACTGCGAGTGGATAGACAGCATCATCTGAGCAGCAGAAGATGGCAGCCGTCTAGAAATTGTGAGACCCGACAGAGAAAGGGCCCCCTAAATAACAGAACAGCTACAGCTGAAGTTAGGGACCTTTCAAGATGTCTTGAGAGTAGTGGGCGTGGGTTTAGAGGTAGTGAGACCTCCAGTAACTCAGGTTTGAGCAGCCCATACAAACGACCCAATAGAGGACGGGACATTACGGAGTCGAACCAGACCTTAGATACCAGGGCATGTGAGTCACACCGCTGTATGACTGACCGCTGGGAGCGGGGGAGACCTGACGAGGTTACGACTGACCGCTGGGAGCGGGGGAGGTCTGACAAGATTATGACTGACCGCTGGGAGCGGGGGAGACCTGACAAGGTTACAACTGACCGCTGGGAGCGGGGGAGCTCTGACAAGGTTACAACCCGGAAAGGTGACCTGACGAAGTCAGTGACAGTGACAAATGGTAGGTCCCTAAGGAATGGGCTAATGTCATTGACTAATGTTCCAGGGGCTGAGTAGCACAATTGTAAAGTACATGGTCTCTATGTGAGCTGGGGGTTATAGTGATTGTGTATATTATGTGTTCAACCCCACAAGTTTGAACAGAGGGGGGGGGGTATGTAATGCAGCGACTTGCTGGCATTACGGTAATGGTCCAGGATGTGTTTTACCTGACTATGTACCTTCCCCCTCAGGTGACTGGTCACATGACTGTGACATAGCACAGGTCCTGCACGCACAGAATGTCTGTCTGATCACATGACTGTGACATCAGCAAGGTCCTGTCAGTGTGTGTGTGTGTGTACGGGATGCATATATAAACCCTGCTTGATGGGAGACAGGTGTGTTCGGTGTGTTCTGTGAGAGAGGCGTAAGGCCTGTTTCCGTGTGTGTGGGACACCGACCGTGTGAGGCCTAGTGAGGCCGAGTGAAGCCTGGTGCCTGAAAGGCAGAGCCTGGATCCTGTGTGGATGCTAGTGGCCTTGGAAGGCAGAGGCTCGAGTAAGAGTCCTGAAAGGCAGAGCCTGGATCCTGTGTGGATGTCAGTGGCCTTTGAGGGAACGACGGCTGGAGACCCCTACCTGGGAAGCCGCAAAGCCACAGTGGTGGCGGAGTAATGGACTGAGACAGCTAAACCCGGCAAAGGTAATACCCTGTGTTATATGGACATTAATATGGACATTGCTATTTTATTACCTTGCTGAAGGCTGTTACTGGAGCCACTTGGGCCTGTCTGCTACTTGAGAGACTCCCGGATGTTAAGTGTGTAAACATGCCGGTGGCGGACTAAGATGGACTGTGTGAACTGTGGTTTAAGAAGTAATAAACTGCTGAGCATTGTTTAAAAATGGAAAGACATTGCCCGTGTGCATTGATTGTCGCAGCGAAGCGAGTATTCCCCATTATGATGACTAGTGCTGCCTTACAACGGATACAGCACCTATGTCAGTGAAAGGTGCCAGACCAATATAATCTGTATATGACCTCCTGTTCATCTATCTGCATTTCATTCCGTGAATCATGCACACATCCGTCCATCTCTGCCGAGGACTGGCAGCCATCTTTCCTAGCACCTTCATTGATGGCTAGTGTTGAGCGATACCTTCCGATATCGGGAAATATCGGATCGGATTGGATCGGACCAATATCCAAAAAATATCGGATATCGCCGATTCCGATACCGGAAACCAATGCAAGTCAATGTGACACAAATATCGGAATGAAAATAAACCCTTTCTTTCCTTGTAGGTTAATTCTACATGAAGGAAAACAACTAAGAATAATGTAGAATGTATTACATGAAAAGCCAGCAATTCAGCAGCGGCATACACCGGTACCCGACAATTTAGAACAGAAAGAATAGAGCATCACACATAGATTAGATAGATAGAAACATGTCAGTCACATATATAATAAGTACAGTGATAGTGTTGATTACTGTACTTGTCATTTAGTGTTAAAGGATTTATTTAAAAAAATAATAGTGTTTTCATGCACCGTCTCTTTAAAAAAGCCGGCCGGCAATTCAGCTTCGGTACCCGACAATTTAGAACAGAAAGAATAAAGCATCACACATAGATTAGATAGATAGAAACATGTCAGTCACATATATAAGAAGTACAGTGATAGTGTTGATTACTGTACTTGTCATTTAGTGCTAAAATAAAGGATTTCTTAAAAAAAAAATTGGTGTGGGGTTCCCCGTAATTTTAGTCTCTAGCGGAGGTTAAGCAGATGGCTGGGGCAGATGTTTGAAGCCTGGGAAGGGGGTAATACCCACTGAGCTTCCCAGGCTACTAATATCAGCCCCCAGCTGAATACCTAGCCTTTACTAGCTATTAAAATGGGGGACCCCCCAAAAAATTATGTGGGGTCCCCCCTATTTTAATAGCTAGCAAAGGCTAGGCAGACAGCTGGGGGCTGATATTAATAGCCCAGGAAGGGTGCCATGAATATTGGCCCCCTCCCAGGCTAGAAACACCAGCCGTCAGCCGCCCCAGAAATGGTGCATCCATAGGATGCGCCAATTCTGGCACTTAGCCTCGCTCTTCCCACTTCCCTGTAGCGATGGCAGTGGGGTAATAGGGCTGGGGTTGATGTCAGCTTATAATGCCAGCTGACATCAAGCCCAGGTTAGTAATGGAGAGGCGTCTAAAAGACACCCCCCATTACTAACCCCATAGTTAAAGTTAAAAAAAAACACAAACACCCAGAATAAAGTCCTTTAATTGAAATAAACACACAATTCTTTATTGTTCTAAATTAAACTATACTTACCATCACGCCCATTCCAGCTGAAGCCATTGTCTTCTGCAATAAAAGTAAAATAATAAACCAACATCATCCTTACCTTTCCATGATTCCCAGGACGGCTCCAGCTCTGCTACATTCTCTCATGCTCACTGCAAGCACAGGAGAATTTTCCCACGCTGTCAGTGACGTGCATGAGGTGAGCCGAGTTCATTGGACATGACCTCGGCTCATCTGGATGCCGTCACAGGCAGACACTGAGGAGCGCAAGCATGCCTGCGCTTCTCAGTGTCTGCGGCATAGCAAGCTGGATGGCAACTTTCGGCTGCGATCCAGCCTGTCATGTGAATGTAGCAGAGCTGGAGCCATCCTGGGAACCATGGAAAGGTAAGGATGATGTTGGTTTATTATTTTACTTTTATTGCAGAAGACATTGGCTTCAGCTGGAATGGGCGTGATGGTAAGTATGGTTTAATTTAGAACATTAAAAAATTGTGTGTTTATTTCAATTAAAGGACTTTATTCTGGGTGTTGTGTTTTTTTTAATTACTTTACTAGAAATTCATGGCGGTCATGTCTAATATTGGCGTGACCCCATGAACTTTGGGCTTAGGCCAGCTGATAATACCAAGCTGGCCCTAACCCCTTTATTACCCAGTGAGCCACCGCACTGTTAGAGATGTTAGTCCCGAACAACCCTCCTCCTTTTCAGCTTTTTGCTTAAAAGCAATTGCAAGAAGGGACCCACAATGGTAATATTAGTTGTAAGTAATTCTAGGATTATTTGTGATCATAACAGAACATGAGCACATGAGGCCTGCAAGATAACAAGATTTTAGTGAATGCTTTAGGAATAGTTCATGTGGCTGGGGTAACATATAGAAGCAATATTGGATCCAGCTCACCGTAGGGAACATCTTGAAAGTGTTCAGAGCACGGAAACATCACGTTGTGGCATAGCACAGTCATAAAATGAAGGTAATTCAGATCAACGTACCGTGAATAGGCTTTTATTCACAAAGTGCATAACAGAGGCAGGATCAGCAGTAGTTAGGAGAAATGTGACAAACGCATTTCGGGTGACAGCCCACCCTTATTGACTGGTGGTGGGCTGTCACCCGAAAACAGTTGACGCATTTCTCCTAGCTGTACTGCTGATCCTGTCCTTTGTTATGCAATTTGTGTGAATAAAAGCATTCACAGTTCGTTGAGCTGGATTACCTTCATATCATGCGGTAAAGAATACCTCTAAGGCTGCGTGCCCACTATGCGTTTTTCAAGCGTTTCTGCCGCGGAATTTCCGCAGCGAAACCGCTTAAAAAACGCTAGGTAATCCGTCCCCCATGGTCCCCAATGACAAGCCACAATGTCAATGCCCATGCTGCTGATTTTTCCACAGCGTTTGTGCTGCGCTCAAAAATCCGCAGCATGTCCATTAAGCATGTCCATGACTCAGTGACATCATGGTAGGTCCTTCACAACGCCGAGAGCAGTGCAAGAGACCGGACGGAGCAGCGAAAACACTGGGAGGACATCGGAAGGTGAGTATAAACTTTTTTTTTTTTTTTTTTAACTAACTTGGTCACACTGTATAAAATCCATGCCGGTTGCATGGATTTATATAGTGTGAACAAGTTGTCAAGCACTTTTCCAAGTGATGCTAAAATCGCTTGGAAAAGCGCTTGATAACCCGCATGCAGAAATGCATGCAAAGAAGCTTGACAAACGCTTCTACCTGCCGGGAAAAATGATGTAAAAACCGCATGCATTTTTCCCGCCAGGGAGAAGCGTAAAAAATATGCTGCATTTCTGCATCGTGGGCACATAGCCTTAATGCAGCTAACAAATGTTCAGTTAAGATGGTTACCTCCATAATCATGTAAAAAATCTGTTTTGTAATTATTAAAATATTATAAGTGATACATTTTGCTTTAAAGGGAACGTGACAGCAGACATGGACATCATGCATCAGGCACTGGCTGTATATTCTCAGCCAGGTATGTTTGACTTTCAAACACCGCAGCGTTTTAGAGAAAAACAGTCTAAAAGCCGCCGGGGACCGAGACGCGCTATAGACTAGTCAAAAAGACCAGTCCCCAGCAAATTCTCCCGCCCGCTACCAGCGACTCACAGGTCCCTCCGTGTACGCGAGTGCAGGGAGAAGCTGCCGGGACCTTCCTGTCCGACTAGTCTTACATGCAACTTTTTGACCGGCAGCTTTTAAATTGTTATTTTCCAAAACGTCACAGCATTTCCGAGTCATACAGTCAGTGCCTGATACTCGCTGCCCGATTCCCCTTAGGCCTCATTGACCCGTCCATGTTTAAACACGTATATGAAAAAAAGGTACCAGTATCTTCAGTGTGTCTGTTTTTACCATTGGGGATTTTCACGGATGAATTAAGAAAATAAATGACAAAGTTCCTCCTATACAATGCAGTCTTATATACGGATAGTACACAGACACAATCCATGTGCTGTATGTGTTTTTCATGAACCCAAAGACTTATATTCATCCATGCTGCCATAAAAAACTTGGACAGGTGAAAAGCATCATAGAACACGTACCCAATATAGCCTATCCATGAAAAACACACACACGTACGTGTAACATGGACGTCTGAATGAGGCTTAACAGTACTTAGTCTGTTATTTCCACTGTTATTGACTCTGCCGTTACTACATCTTACGGCAGAGGCACTCCACCAACCATGCAGAAGCTCTCCGGTTTATTAATGATGCCCCCGAAGTACTAAACCTTAGAATATTTTAAAATCTTCATACACCAATCTTTTCATAGAATATTGATATCTTGTATCACTCGTATTTTGGCAGTATGGCGGCGATATCACAAGGAAGATGAAGCTGCTGAAAAGACAAGCTGAAGGCAAGAAAAAAATGAGGAAAATCGGCAGTGTCGATGTGCCTAAAGATGCATTCAATAGTGTATTAAAGAGATGGTTGGACAAGTGACACCGTAGAACTAACACTACCTCCTCAGCAGACTATGGATGTAGAAAAGCAGAAATGCAAGTCTGGTTGGGACAAAGATTTCCCAACGTGCTGCAATTCCTGAGATTAGGAAACCTAATAAAACCTGATCTTTAAGGGTTTTTTGCTAATGTTGCAGAGCATAATAAATGCCAAGTACATTAATAAGGCTCTGTTCACATGTCCGTTTATCTTTTCATTTTAGAACCAACAAACCCCAGATAAATGGCATTAGCATCCTGTGCATTCCTGGTTCAAATGCAAGTGGGGGGATCATTAATTTATAAGGAGGCCATCTGGTTACTTGTAGTTTATTTTTAGAATGGTAGAGTTCTGCATTCAGGGCTAATTTTTTTTCTCAGTTCTAAAAATTATACAGTACACGGACCCCCGTATAAATCAATGGGGCCCCTCTACTTCTGTTTGAAACAAGATGTTAATTTAGTTTATCTGCAAGAAGTTTGTGTGTTCTCCCTGTGAGTTTCCGCCCACACTCCAAAGAGAGTGACAGGGGATCTAGATTGTGAGCCCCAGTGGGGACAGCGATGATTGTAAAGCGCTGCAAAATATGATGGCTCTATATGCGCAAAGCATAATAAATCTCTTCCATTTGTCTGTTCTATATGGTATAGACAAAAAAAAGATAAGCGGACATGTAACAATTCTGGGGGGAGGATTTGTAACTTTTGTCTTTTGTAGTGTAAATCTATGTAATGATACTGTTTTATGGTTTTTTTTTTATAAACAAACGCAGTTCTCACATCAATATGAATAATCATATTGGCATTTTTTATGGGTTATTGAAAAGTTTATCATTTTCTTGGAATGGGTGGGGGTTGGGTAAGGATTGCACAAAGCTACAACCCCTGGCAAAAATTATGGAATCACCGGGCTCTGAGGATGTTCTTTCAGTTGTTTAATGTTGTTGAAAAAAAGCAGATCACAGACATGGCACAAAACTAAAGTCATTTCATATGGCAACTTTAGGGCTTTAAGAAACACTGAAAGAAATCAAGATTAAAAATGTGGTACTCAGTAAGGGTAATTTTTTTCAGATCAAGCAGAGGGAAAAAATTATGGAATCACTCAATTCTGAGGAAAAAATTATGGAATCGCCCTGTAAATTTTCATTTCCAAAATTAACACCTGCGTCAAATTAGATCTGCTCGTTAGTCTGCATCTAAAAAGGAATGATCACACCTTGGAGAGCTGTTGCACCAAGTGGGCTGACATTAATCATGGCTCCAACACGAGGGATGTCAATTGAAACAAAGGAGAGGATTATCAAACTCTTAAAAGAAGGTAAATCATCACGCAATGTTGCAAAAGCTGTTGGTTGTTCACAGTCAGCTGTGTCTAAAATCTGGACCAAATACAAACAACATGGGAAGGTTGTTAAAGGCAAACATACTGGTAGACCAAGGAAGACATCAATCTTCAAGACCGGAAACTTAAAGCAATATGTCTCCGAAACAGGAAATGCACAAAAAAACAAATGATGAATGAATGGGAGGAAACTGGAGTCAATGTCTGTGACCGAACTGTAAGAAACCGCCTAAAGGAAATGGGATTTACATACAGAAAAGCTAAACATAAGCCATCATTAACACCTAAACCGAAAAAAAGAAGGTTACAATGGGCTAAGGAAAAGCAATCGTGGACTGTGGATGACTGGATGAAAGTCATATTCAGTGATGAATCGCGAATCTGCATTGCGCAAGGTGATGATGCTGGAACTTTTGTTTGGTGCCGTTCCAATGAGATTTATAAAGATGACTGCATGAAGAGAACATGCAAATTTCCTCAGTCATTGATGATATGGGGCTGCATGTCAGGTAAAGGCACTGGGGAGATGGCTGTCATTACATCTTCAATAAATGCCCAAGTTTACATTGATATTTTGGACAGTTTTCTTATCCCATCAGTTGAAAGGATGTTTGGGGATGATGACATCATTTTTCAAGATGATAATGCATCCTGCCATAGAGCAAAAACTGTGAAAACATTCCTTGGAAGAAGACACATAAGGTCAATGTCATGGCCTGCAAATAGTCTGGATCTCAATCCAATTGAAAATCTTTGGTGGAAGTTGAAGAAAATGGTCCATAACAAGGCTCCAACCTGCAAAGCTGATCTGGCAGCAGCAATCAGAGAAAGTTGGAGCCAGATTGATGAAGAGTACTGTTTGTCACTCATTAAATCCATGCCTGAGATGCTGTAAGCTGTTATTAAAGCCAGAGGTGGTGCAACAAAATACTAGTGATGTATTGGAGTGTTCTTTTGTGTGTTTGTTTTTCATGATTCCATAATTTTTTCCATCTGCTTGGTCTGAAAAAAATTACCCTTACTGAGTACCACATTTTTAATCTTGATTTATTTTAGTGTTTCTTAAAGCCCTAAAGTTGTCATTTGAAATGACTTTAGTTTTGTGCCATGTCTGTGATCTGCTTTTGTTCAGCAACATTAAACAACTGAATGAACATCTTCCGAGCCCGGTGATTCCATAATTTTTGCCAGGGGTTGTATTAATATAAATTTTTTTCATAGAAAATAAAAGTCTATCTCTGTATGCAGTCATGAAAAAATTTAAGTACATCCCTTTGAATGCTATTATTCTACATATCAGTCCATTTCGAAAGTCTTAATAGGGTAAATACAACCTCAGATGAACATAAGTCACACTGTCATATTTTACAGAATCTAGGACAAAATGCAACAGACTCTGACAAATTAAGTACACCCTTACTACTTCTGACGGTAGGCATTAACTGCTTAACGACCTGATACGTACATTTATATCATAGCTCACTAAAGTAAGTATCACGCTGGCTCAGGAGCTGAGCCAGCTTTGTAGGAGGCAGATGCAAAGTGGTGTTACATAGCCGACCTCTGCCTGTAGCTGCAGCAGTCGCTGATGTTTTACCATGTAATGCCTGAAGGGAAAAAAACTAACTACAAAAAGCCATGCTTACCAATCCCTAATACTAATGTATTGCAGGATATAAAAGGAAAGATTAGAACAGAGTATTAAGTTACCTAATATGATCAAATATAATGCACATCTATCATCCATATTGCAACCTACTCTTTTAGGATATATATATCCGGCCATTCGTATGAACTACAATATTTTGGGGAGTGCCGAAGCAGAAAAAAACGAACATATGGCCCATTTTATAGAGAATTAGAAAAAATATGTTATTAACAAAATCTTATTGTACAGAGTTGAAAGTGACGCAGCATGTGTCAAAAAATACATACAGAGTTTAAAACATACTTAAAAACAAGCAGGTGTCACAAGAGTGTAAGTATCACATCCCACAGGTATCATTATTCATAATTATTGCATCACTGAAGAAACTGAATTGATGGATAGGGGTAGTATGGACAACCAATCCATGTACAAACAGTATTCGGTCTAAAAGACTATGGATATATGTATATATATATATAACTCTCCCTACCCCTGTTCATCAAAAATCACTAATGTCCTTCATAATTACCTTTGTGGAGTGAAGCCCACACGCTGTGTGGTTCCCCGACGCGCGTTTCAGCGCTATTGCCTTCCTCAAGGGGATGTATTGCAGGATGCAGCAGCAGCACCCCATGGTAAAAGGCGGAGGCAGCGCAGGTGTGAAATACTGAATAGACACTCGCCACCTCCTCACCATGGATGGCCGGTGTATAAGTAGTAATAATGCACACAGATAAGATCTGTATAAGGTGTGTGGAAGAAATTATTAAAATTAGGGGGAAGACAATTGAATTATATCACCTTGGCACATCAGAAATTGAGCATCTGCTTAGAAGGAAAATTCTATCTTGGCTTTTGTATGAACATTTGCTAAAGAAGAACTGCGCCCAGCGGAGCCAAGCTGAAGGAAGAGAATGGACTTGATCTGACTTCACAGACATTTTTCAAGTTGCCCCTCAGGAGGGGGCCAGTTCACTTTTTAGCTGGGTTAAAATACACTGCTCAAAAAAATAAAGGGAACACTCAAATAACACATCCTAGATCTGAATTAATGAAATATTCTCTTTGAATACTTTGTTCTGTACAAAGTTGAATGTGCTGACAACAAAATCACACAAAAATCATCAATGGAAATCAAATTTATTAACCAATGGAGGCCTGGAGTTGGAGTCAACCCCAAAATTAAAGTGGAAAAACACACTACAGGCTGATCCAACTTTGATGTAATGTCCTTAAAGCAAGTCAAAATGAGGCTCCGTATTGTGTGTGGCCTTCACGTGCCTGTATGACCTCCCTACAATGCCTGGGCATGCTCCTGATGAGGTTGCGGATGGTCTCCTGTGGGATCTCCTCCCAGACCTGGACTAAAGCATCCGCCAACTCCTGGACAGTCTGTGGTGCAACGTGATGTTGGTGGATGGAGCGAGATATGATGTCCCAGATGTTCTTAATCGGACTCAGGTCTGGGGAACGGGTGGGCTAGTCCATAGCTTCAATGCCTTCATCTTGCAGGAACTGCTGACACACTCCAGCCACATGAGGTCTGGCATTGTCCTGCATTAGGAGGAACCCAGGGCCCAGTGCACCAGCATATGATCTCAAGGGGTCTGAGGATCTCATTTCGGTACCTAATGGCAGTCAGGCTACCTCTGGCGAGCACATGGAGGGCTGTGCGGCCCTCCAAAGAAATGCCACCCCATACCATTACTGACCTACTGCCAAATCAGTCATGCTGAAGGATGTTGCAGGCAGCAGATCGCTCTCCACGGCGTCTCCAGACTCTGTCACGTCTGTCACATGTGCTCAGTGTGAACCTGCTTTCATCTGTGAAGAGCACAGGGCGCCAGTGGCGACTTTGCCAATCCTGGTGTTCTGTGGCAAATGCCAAGTGTCTTTCACGATGTTGGGCTGTGAGCACAACCCCCATCTGTGGATGTTGGGCCCTCTTACCACTCTCATGGAGTTGGTTTCTAACCGTTTGAGCAGACACATGCACATTTGTGGCCTGCTGGAGATCATTTTGCAGGGCTCTGGCAGTGCTCCTCCTGCTCCTCCTTTTTCAAAGGCGGAGGTAGCGGACCTGCTGCTGGGTTGTTGCCGTCCTACGGCCCCCTCCACATCTCCTGGTGTACTGGCCTGTCTCCTGGTAGCGCCTCCAGCCTCGGGACACTACGCTGGCAGACACAGCAACCCTTCTTGCCACAGCTCGTATTGATGTGCCATCCTGGATGAGCTGCACTACCTGAGCAACTTCTGTGGGTTGTAGAGTCCATCTCATGCTATTACGAGTGTGAAAGCACAACCAACATTCAAAAGTGACCAAAACATCAGCCAGAAAGCATTGGTACTGAGATGTGGTCTGTGGTCCCCACCAGCAGAACCACTCCTTTATTGAGGGTGTCTTGATAATTGCCAATAATTTCCATCTATTGTCTATTCCATTTGCACAACAGCATGTGAAATTGATTGTCAATCAGTGTTGCTTCCTAAGTGGACAGTTTGATTTCACAGAAGTTTGATTTACTTGGAGTTATATTCTGTTGCTTAAGTGTTCCTTTTATTTTTTTGAGCAGTGTATATAATAATATAGAGGACTTGACCCCTATAAAAATGATACTAAATCTCTACCTGTTACTGGTACAGTGCTTTTGAAAATTGACTTTTAATCCATAAGCAAATGAGGGGTTTTCAGTGCACCCATGGCCATGAGCTGGGTGCGCTGTTATGCCCCCACAATTATCGCTGTCCTTCACAAGCTAGGGCAGTCTCTAAGAGACAAATAGAGGGGGCATTACCATGAGCTGGGTGCACCGAAACCCCCTCATTTGCTTTTGGATTAAAAGTTATTTTCACAATCTCAACAAGAGGTTTGACTTGCTCCAAAGCTCAATAACGAAATTAAAATGAATGCTGAAGCAACAGAAAAAAAAGTGAATACAATTTCAACCAGACAAGACAACCTAGAAGAATCTAATACTGCCCTAAAATCTGAAATCAAATTTCTCCAGACAAAAATAATCGAGCAAGAAGATAGAAATAGATGCAATAATTTGAAATTCAGGGGGATCCCAGAACAGGTTTCACCATCTGACCTCGCTCCATACATTAAGGGTATTATTCAAAAAATGTTTCCAACTATATCCAGTCTTGAACTTGTTCTAGACCGAGCACATAGAGTACAAAAGCCAAAGTCCATTCCCAAGATTTACCAAGAGACACAATAACTAGATTTCATTTTTACGAGACTAAAGAAAATCTTCTTAAATATTTGAGAGACCACAAGACCCTCCCTTCCCCATTTGAAAAAATTAAGATTTTCCCTGATTTCTCTAGGGAAACCTTAAGTTTTAGAAAGTCCCTAGGAGACATAACCCTAATCCTGAGACAAAATGACATTTCCTATAAATGGGGCTTCCCCATGAAACTCCTGGTTTTCTTTAAGCGGAAAACTTACACCATCACAAACATTGAAGAAGGACAGTCTTTTATAAAAGACAAAAACCTCATGAGAGAAGGTGACGATCAAACTTGACTTTTCAACATCTCTGACTTGGCCCTTGTTTTCTTTTAAGGAGGAATCTAATACATCATACACAAAGCGCATATATTTTAACTAGTTGTGTACTATGGATGCGAATTTGACTATTATAATTTTTCCTCAAGGCTTTATCCGAAAGCTCATATCTACAATCCAGGTTTCCATCGCAGAGCAATGATGAACTTTTCTTTCCCCTTTTTTGTTGAGGTTAGAAGTTGGGATTTTGTTTTCTTATTCATCCCGCTCTAACCCCTCAGTCAGTTCTGAGAATTTATCAAATGTCTATTTGTTTTTTTTAATCTTTCTTGTTGTTACTTTTTGTCTCTCATGGTTATATTTTAGGCTAAGATTTGACAAAGTTGTCATTAATGTTTTTGTAATAATATATTTTATTAAGGTTCTGATGGTGGTAAGTCTATTATCTCATTTCTTGTACTATGGCTTTAACATTTTTATCTTTAAATGTAAAGGGACTTAATAGTCCCATTAAAAGACACTCTGCTTGGAGAAAAGCCGTTCAGTCAAGAGCAGACCTAGTTACTTTTCAAGAAACTAAATTTAAAAATAAAAACCCACATAAATTCAACCACAAACAATTCTCGTTTACCTTCAGATCTTCTTCTCCAGTAAAGAAAGCTGGTGTTCTCACAGCTATAAGAGATACTATTTCATTTCATTTTGTAAAAGAAATAATAGATTTAAATGGCAGTTTTCACATATTAATATGTGAACTAGACTCAGTATTACATACAATAGTTAATATCTACACTCCCAATATTAGCCAAATAAATTTTGGGCGATTTCAACATCATTCCGAATAAAAATCTTGACTCTACAGCTACAAATAGGATTAAAATGCCTTCATTAGAAAATTGGCTAGCAAAAGAACAACTCTATGATGTGTTTCGAAGCTTGAACTCTTCCTCAAGGGAATATACCTTTTACTCAAACCACCACAAATCATACTCAAGGATTGATTTAATCCTTACAAATCTCTCGTCTATTCAGAAATTCACAGAAGCCTCTATCGGACAAATTACTTGGTCCGATCACGCCCCTATATTAGTTAAATTAAAATTGACGTCACCCAAATTTCCAACTAAGGAATGGAAGGGAAATTCCTTTTTCTTTAAACATCCAAAGTATAAGAAAATAATAGATAATGCACTGTCTCTTTATTTTAAAGAAAATAATTCTTCTGATACTTCTCCATTCAATCTCTGGAACGCCCATAAGGCTGTTATCTGTGGAATTCTTATACAATTAAATGCGGCTCATCAAAAAAAAAACAAAGAACAAATTAAAGAAATTACAAAGCAAATAATGATTGAAGAAAAAATCCAACAGGAAAACCCATCCATTACAACCCACACTAACTTACTAAAACTTAGATCAGAATTTAAAGCTCTACTTTTAAAAGATTGTGACAAAATAATTAAATTTTCTAGACAAAATTTTTATTTATCTTTTAACAAGATGTCCAAACTCACTGCAAATAGAGTAAAAAGTCAGCGTCTTAAAACTAGAATAAAATCAATAAAGATTGGAGACTCTTGTTTTCATACTCCACAAAATATTGCGAAACAATTTCAAAAATATTATTACAACTTATATAACCTTAAAGATGACCCCATTAACCAACACCCCAATCTAGAAGATATTCAAAAATTTCTATCCAAAATCTCTCTTCCCAAATAAAACTTAAATCAACTCAATTTCCTAAATGATTTATTTACTAAAGAAGAAATTATTGCAGCTTTTTCTAATTTAAAAGATAACAAAGCCCCTGGCCCGGATGGATACCCCAACGAATATTATAAGACCTTCCAACATCATTTATGTCAACCCCTCCTATCCTTTTTTCATCTGCATCTGCCTACGGCTCATTCCCAAAAGAATCTCTCCATGCAAATATTAGTTATTCCCAAACCTAATAGTGACCCGGAAGTAATTCAGAATTATCGACTCATTTCTCTCCTCAATGTAGATGTGAAATTATATGCAAAAATTATAGCTGAAAGATTAAAAAATATCATACCAGACTTCATACACTCCGACCAGGTCGGTTTTGTTAAAAACAGACAAGCTCTTGTCTGTACTAGGAAAATTATTAATTTAATATCTTTAATTGAAAATAATAAAATTCCTTCAATTCTCCTTTCAATAGACGCCGAAAAAGCATTTGATCGTTTAAATTGGGAATATATGACAGCAGCTCTTATGAAATTCGGTTTTGAAGGTAGAATATTAAATTCAATTTTAGCTCTTTATTTTTCTCCGTCAGTCAAAACTTCTGTTAATAATCACAATTCTAAAATTGTATCCCTTATGAACGGTACACGTCAAGGATACCCCCTCTCCCCTTTATTATTTATTTTATCTATAGAACCATTCGCCAAACTAATTCGTCTAAATAATAATATTAAAGGCATCCCTTTGAAAATAAGGCAATATAAGTTGAGCTTATATGCAGATGACATTTTACTAACCATTACAGATCCGCTAAACTCCATTAGAGAATTACTAAAATTAATTGAAAATTTCTCTCTCATTTCATATTAGAAAATAAACCAAAAAAAGTAAAAATTTCTTAGCTTTAATCTAGACCTAAAACTACAAAATATTATTAAAAGTGAATTTCCCTTTTCATGTGAAGAGTTCAAGCTAGATTTTTTGGATATTAAAGTTACGAATCCTTTCATGCGGATGATGGATACAAACCTTATGGAGATTTTTAAAGAAATTCAGAAATCCCTAGATAATTATGGAAAAACTGAAACCTCCTGGATGGGTAAGATAATATATAAAATGATGATCCTCCCTAAACTTTTATATATCTTTAGAACTATTCCTCTTACTATAACACCGACATGGATTCAAAAATTCCAAAAACAGATTTCAGATTATATCTGGAATAAGAAACATCCAAGAATTAATAGAAATCTTCTTTTCAAAAGCAGGGATAAGGGAGGAATGGATCTTCCCAATCTACAAGCTTACTATGAAGCCAGTATTATCTTACAGATTAAAAAATGGTTTCATAGAAATAATCCATGTAACTGGGTCTCATTGGAAGAGGAATCTAATGGAGGTTATCCTCTTTCATCTTTAATTTTAATTAATTTATTTACTTCAGACCTTCCTCTTCCAATGCATCCACTTCTTAAAGCCACAATTTTACAGTGGAGAAAACTCTGTAAGCTTACATCAGACAAAATATGCCCATATTCTCCTGATAAGATTCCATTATCCATTTTTAATTTGGTTATCTCAACAATTTCTTTTGTGAAATGGTTTAAGTTATGTATTAAAAATTGCTCCTCTTTTCTCACAGGCCATAATAAAAATGTCCTTTTACATTTTCAATCTTTAAAAGTCCTTTATGGCCTCCCAGAAGAGGAGCTCTTTAATCTTTCTTCCATAAGCAATGACAGCCCGTCCAACATCAGCTCACACTTCTTGGTGGTGCTTCAACACACAAAGATGTTTCTTTGCGCCTTGAATTTCATGACTACAGAGTTGGGCTATGGCCTGATCTACAATGTGTTTTCAGAAATAACATGCAGAAGCAAAGCCACTGAAGGTCATCATTAAGCGAAACTCATACAGCTTTCCCACAGAATGAAAGAGGGGTATTAAGACTTCCAAGAAAGCCAAGACTTCCCTGTCCTCACTAAGAGGACGACCTGTCCATGTTCTCCTCCTCCTCATTATCACCCAATCCGCCTTGAGATAAGATGAGGCTGGGCTGTGTAGCATCACCCTGTATAGTTCCTTGCTCTGCTTGCATGGCCTTGTCTTTGTGAGCTGCAAGCATTTCAGTAGACAGAGAAGCGGGATGGTGATGCTAATTATGGCATCATCGCCGCTCACCATCTTGGTGGAATCCTCAAAGTTTTGGAGACAACACAGATGTCAAGCATCCATCCCCAATCATCAGCTGTTATGTGCGGAGGCTGACCTGAATTCCAACGAGCATGTTGAAGCTGGTACTCAACAACTGCCCTCTGCTGCTCACAAATCCTTCCCAACATCTGCAACGTTGATTTCCAACGTATGGTCACATCGCACACCAGTCGGTGAGCTGGAAGCTGCAAACGCTGCTGAAGCACTGCCAGGGTGGTGAAAGCTGTAGCTGACTTTCTAAAATGAGCACACACGCGGCATTTTCATGAGCAGCTCTGGCAGATCTGGGTAATTTTTGAGAAACTGCTGAATCACTAAGTTGAGCACATTTAGTGCTTGCTCAACACTAATGGGTACCCCTGTCTGGAGAACAATATCATCACCAAAGAATTAAAAGATGAAATGTAGCCTGCTTTATATACCACAGTACTAAGAAAACCAATTTTGATTATATCATGTGTACTCCTGTGACAATATCTGTACCAAAGAATTATTTTCACTAGATATAGAACTAGTATAATGGGGACCGACACCCACTACAGCAAATCCAGCAGATGAAGACCCAACCAGGAGTGTTCACATTTCAAAAAATTAGGGCCTGACACCACCATTTCCGTGGCCAACAGATTGGAGATGGTGGAGTTCAGTCTCTTAGTTTTGTTATGTGTAGGAGGAAACAATCTTTTGCTGGCTGCAGTGCTGAGAGAGGGCAGAGTACGGTGGACCGGACAAACAGCTGAACCGTGAGTGAGATGCAGTCGGAAATGTTATGATGGATAAGGTTGTTGTGTGCTCGTTCTCGGAGATCGGTCAAAAACAGGCATGTCCTCTTCCATTACAGGTGATGGGATCTCACTCAGCCTGACTGAAGCGGGTAAAGAACCGGAGGTTCTGCAGCTGGAAACCTGCTTGACAATACTTGGCATGGTAACAAAAGAGGAGGAAGAAGCAGCAGATGCATTTGATGGGCTGGCTGATGGTTGTTTATTGAAAATCAATTTTAAGTTTAACATGTTTGTGTACCCCTGTGTGGAGATCAATATCTGCACCAAAAAAATAAATTTCACTAAAGTATAACTATTATAATAGAGACCAAAACCTCTTCTACTACAGCCAACCCAGCAGATGGAGACTCAATCAGGAGTGCACCATCCTCTCCAGTCGTTCATGTGTCAGACTTGTACTCTGTTGTGCTGGTGAATGAGCTCGTCTAAAAAATGTGTGAAAGGACTCACAGAAATTGCTTCTGCCACTTACACTACTGCTGCTACTAATATTTTTGAGTTGATAAATTGACGTGCCAGAGATTGGAAGTGTAGAGCTGCAATGCACTCTGTGTGCCTCATTGGTGTCTTGGGAAAAACCTCTCTTAAGGTTGTGTAAAAACGTGTTTCGATACTCCAGCATTCGCGGGTCCCTTTCCAGGGCGGGAAGCATGTGGCAAAATTTACTCTTATAACATGGATCGAACAGAATTGCAAGCCAGTAGTCAGCATTATTTAGAATCATAACTATACGGGGATCATGTTGCAACAAGAAGGCACTCATATGTTGGGCTCTTCCAAGAGGTTCAAGATCATGCTGTGTTGGTTGCTGGGTAATTCTGAGGCTACGTGCCCACAATGCTTTTTTCAATCGTTTCTGCAGCGGCAATTCCGCTGCAGAAACGCTGAAAAACGTTATGTAGAAGGCCTGCCATGTTCCCCAACGACAATCCGCATGTGCTGTGCACATGCTGCGGAAATTTCCACTGCAGATTATCATTGCGGAAAAAAACGCAGCACTACCAATTATTTTGAGGAAGCGCTGCGTTTTCGCCGCCATTGACTTGCATTGGAACGCATGGAATCCGCATCCCTGTATCTGTAGATGCGCATTCCATGCATTTCAATGTGCAAATGGTACCCGGGTCTGGAGAGGAGGAGACTCTCCTCCGGACCCAGGTACCATAGAACCTGTAAAAAAAAGAATAAAATAAAAAATAAATATTATACTTACCTTCTGATGGCCCGCGGTGTGCTTGTCTTGCTGGCAGATCGCGGTAGACTAAAGGACCTGCGCTGACGTCATTTAGTCATGTGACTGGTCACGCAATCGTTGACGTCGGCAAGTCCTTCAGTGTTTTCCCGCGAGCTGCCGGCAAGCCAGGACGCATCGGATAAAGACTCCGGGGGCCATCAGAAGGTAAGTATGATAATTATTATTTAATTTTTACCATTCTTTCGGTCACACTATATAAATCCATGCGTTTGCGTGGATTTATATAGTGTGACCAAGTTGTCAAGCACTTTCCAAGTCATGCTAAAATCGCTTGGAAAGTGCTTGACAACCTGCATACGGAAATGCATGTGAAGAACGCTTCACATATGCTTGTCCCTGGCAGGAAAAACGCATGTACAATCCGCATGCGTTTTTTCTGCCAGGGAGATGCAGAAATGCTCAGGAAAAAATCAAGAGCATTTCTGCTTTGTGGGCACATAGCCTGAAGCTAGTTTCCTCTGTCCCCTCCCACCAAACACGAACAGAGAGGGGATGATTATCCTCTTCATGCTCTGAATGTTGCTCGCCCCCATCACCTCTTCCTCTTCCATTTGTTCCTCACCTCTCGCACCTTCACTAACAATTTGTCTGGTATCACCAACCCCCCTTCAATCGCAGTGAACCACCCTCCCTTGGCACCCTGAGATGTCCCCCAGTGTATGACCTTAGTAACAGAAGAAAGTATTTTAGTGTGGATGAGGCCTCTATAACATAGCAGATATGCTCTAAACTACACTGCTCAAAAAAATAAAGGGAACACTTTAACAACAGAATAGAACTCCAAATAAATCAAACTTCTGTGAAATCAAACTGTCCACTTAGGAAGCAATCAATTTCACATGCTGTTGCGCAAATGGAATAGAAAATAGATGAAAATTATTGGCAATTATCAAGACACACTCAATAAAGGAGTGGTTCTGCAGGTGGGGACCACAGACCACATCTCAATACCAATGCTTTCTGGCTGATATTTTGGTCACTTTTGAATGTTGGTTGTGCTTTCACACTCGTGGTAGCACGAGACGGACTCTACAACCCACAGAAGTTGCTCAAGTAGTGCAGCTCATCCAGGATGGCACATCAATGCGAGCTGTGGCAAGAAGGTTTGCTGTATCTGCCAGCGTAGTGTCCAGAGGCTGGAGGCGCTACCAGTATACAGGCCAGTACACCAGGAGACATGAAGGGGGCCGTAGGAGGGCAACAACCCAGCAGCAGGATCGCTACCTCCGCCTTTGTGCAAGGAGGAGCACTGTCAGAGCCCTGCAAAATGACCTCCAGCAGGCCACAAATGTGCATGTGTCTGCACAAACGGTTAGAAACCGACTCCACGAGGGTTGTATGAGGGCCCAACATCCACAGATGGGGGTTGTGATCACAGCCCAACACCATGCAGGACGCTTGGCATTTGCCACAGAACACCAGGATTGGCAAAGTCGCCACTGGTGCCCTGTGCTCTTCACAGATGAAAGCAGGTTCACACTGAGCACATGTGACAGACGTAACAGAGACTGGAGACGCCGTGGAGAGTGATCTGTTGCCTGCAACATCCTTCAGCATGACCGGTTTGGCAGTGGGTCAGTAATGGTGTGGGGTGGCATTTCTTTGGAGGGCCGCACTGCCCTCCATGTGCTCGCCAGAGGTAGCCTGACTGCCATTAGGTACCGAGATGAGATCCTCAGACCCCTTGTGAGGCCATATGCTGGTGCGGTTGGTCCTGTGTTCCTCCTAATGCAGGACAATGCCAGATCTCATGTGGCTGGAGTGTGTCAGCAGTTCCTGCAAGATGAAGGCATTGAAGCTATGGACTGGCCCGCCCATTCCCCAGACCTGAATCCGATTGAGCACATCTGTCCAGGAGTTGGCGGATTCTTTAGTCCAGGTGTAAGAGGAGATCACACAGGAGACCATCAGCAACCTCATCAGGAGCATGCCCCAGGCGTTGTAGGTAGGTCATACAGGCACGTCGAGGCCACACACAATACTGAGCCTCATTTTGATTTGTTTTAAGGACATTACATCAAAGTTGGATCAGCGTGTAGTGTGTTTTTCCACTTTAATTTTGGGGGTGACTCCCATTCGAAGGCTTCGATTGGTTAATACATTTGATTTCCATTGATGATTTTTGTGTGATTTTGTCGTCAGCACATTCAACTTTGTACAGAACAAAGTATACAATGAGAATATTTCATTCATTCAGATCTAGGATGTGTTATTTCAGTGTTCCCTTTATATTTTTGAGCAGTGTATTTCAAACTCAGACACGCATCTGAGGTTATATCATAGATAACACCCTTTCTGCTCTGTTGCTCGGCAGGCACAATCTAGCAACCTTCCTCACGTGTGGTTTGGGGCACAGCAGGCACCATCTAGTCCCGTCCTCACGTGTGGTCTAGGGCACGGCAGGCACAATCTAGTACCGTCCTCCCGTGTGGTCTGGGGCACGGCAGGCACTATCTAGTCCCTTCCTCCCGTGTGGTCTGGGGCACGGCCGGCACTATCTAGCACCGTCCTCCCGTATGGTCTGGGGCACGGCAGGCACTATCTAGTACCGTCCTCCCGTGTGGTGTGAGGCACGGACGGCATAGTACCGTCCTCCCGTGTGGTCTGGGGCACGGCAGGCACCATCTAGCACCGTCCTCATGTGTGGTCTGGGGCACGGCAGGCACTATATAGTACCGTCCTCCCTTGTGGTCTGGGGCACGGCCGGCACTATCTAGTACCGTCCTCACGTGTGGTGTGGGGCACGGACGGCACTATCTAGTACCGTCCTCCCGTGTGATCTGGGGCACGGCAGGCACCATCTAGCACCGTCCTCACGTGTGGTCTGGGGCACGGCAGGCACTATATAGTACCGTCCTCCCATGTGGTCTGGGGCACGGCCGGCACTATCTAGTACCGTCCTCACGTGTGGTCTGGGGCACGGCAGGAACCATCTAGCACCATTCTCACGTGTGGTCTGGGGCACGGCAGGCACAATCTAGTAACGTTCAGTCCTATGGATGTTGCTGGTCTTCATCTGACATTGTCCTCCTTCTCTGCTTCATGTGGATTACACTTCCAACGTCAGCCACACAGCCTCTGCCATCACGCTCCTGCGCAGGCACGCAATGAAATACACTGGATGATGTAGGACATGTCATCCACTTGAAGAAAGAAGGACGGCAATCTTAGGAAGAGGAGGCTCTGGATTAACACTAGAGAAACCCATTGGAGGGGACCACCCTGTAGGTGAGTCTAATATAAGGATTTTTTTTGGTTATGCAGATCGGCTTGGGGACTTATATACAGCATTCTAGGGCATACAGGTGGTGGTCATACTTTATATGGGGAAAACCAGGTGACAGGTTCCCTTTAAGCAGGTTTTCATCTATGCAGCTTGTACAAGTGAACTTCATTGTTTCAAAAGTGGGTTACCTATCTAAGCCATGTTATTATAGTACCTTTTACATGGTTTACACAGATGCATCATGGGCTTTTCCTGCCCTATGAGTAAAATGAAAGGCTAAAATACAATGTGGAAACTTAATCAGAGAAATGTTTTATTTACATTCAGAACAGATTTAAAAGAAAGAAATAACAATTACCACAGAAATCTCAAGCTTTTAATTGCAGAAATATTGTATAAATAACATTTTAACATTATGTATAGAAATAATTCTAATTTTATAAAAGTGCATTTATGGGAGGATTGTGGTAAGGTTTTTGGCTTTGCCCCAACCCCTCAGCCTGCCTCCGGTGTCCGATGTTTCAGCGTCCTGGAACTGAGATCATGATGCCTGCTTTGGATAGCAAATCAATAGCCTTGAAAAACCCGGGAATAAGTGTAGGGGGTCTTTGGGAAATTGGTCTCGAAAACAAGGCAGCATGGAAAATTCTATTTTGTGACTGTAGTCGACAACATCTCAGACCCAAGCGCTGTTGACTACTGAGAGCCACTCATCCCGAAACCAAAGGAGACGGCCATCCTCCCTCAGAAACATCCCGGGTGGGAACACCGCGTCATACCGAAGAGAATCTGCTAGATCCTGACCGGCGCTGGTGAGGTCGTTGATGCCAGGTGGGGGCTAGCCTAAAGGAAGGTCTCCTCTTTTCCTGGCAGGCCGGAGAGTTGTCCTTTTGGTTGCTGTTCTACACTGAAAATCTCCAAAAGGACCAAAACTGGACTGTGCGTCTCTTCGGAGGAGGGCATTTGGCTCACTGTTGCGGAAGCAAAATACTCTTACCCCCCATGGCATTAGAGATCATCTTATCTAGGTCTTCGAAAAGGCGGGACCCTTGGAAGGTGAGGCTGGTGGACTTTTTGGAAGCTGAATCCACGTTCCATGATTTCAGCTATGAGGCCATGTTGATGGTGATGTTGCCAGCTGCTAGAGGGCTGAATAGGTGGCTGCAGGGGGGGCACACTCTCATTATAGGTAGTGAGGAGCTCCTGGGGAGGTGACATTGTGGGCGGACTGCAGTCCTGGCAGAGGGACCAGGTCTGACTAGAGGGAAACCTTTTGTTAGAGGAGAAACCTGCAAAATGCAGGACAATGGGAGTGAGACTCCCTGGGGTTAGGTATAGAGAGAAGAGAAAGAAACAGGTGCTAGAGGGGAGCTAGGCTGTGGATAAAGAGCTGCCCCCGGTGGCAGAGCTTACTCAGACACTGCATCCTGAGGACCTTGAGAGGCTGAAGGTGGCGGTGATCCGGCAGAACCAGGCGATGAGGCAGCAGAGTTCAGGTGAGCAGCGGCAGTATTATAAACTGGCAACAGAAAGATGGGGCCCAGCAGAAAAAGGAGGAGAAAGAGGCAGCGTCAGGAAAAACACGTGTAGGGATCTTGAGCACCAGAATGCAAAGTGTGCCCTGATAGGTGGAGGGCGGATAGCGCTGGAGAGCCGGCGTGCGTGATCGTTTAGGCTGCTAGGGGTGTGGCCCGGCCACTGGAGAAAGTCTGGACTGAAGTCTGGATTTTTTAAGAGAGGGGCCGCAGGAGCCTCTTGAAAACGTGGAGGTGGCGAATCGAGCACCCTCACTGCCTGGTAGGATATACAGTTAGGTCCATATATATTTGGACAGAGACAACATTTTTCTAATTTTGGTTCTAAACATTACCACAATGAATTTTAAACAAAACAATTTAGATGCAGTTGAAGTTCAGACTTTCAGCTTTCATTTGAGGGTATCCACATTAAAATTGGATGAAGGGTTTAGGAGTTTCAGCTCCTTAACATGTGCCACCCTGTTTTTAAAGGGACCAAAAGTAATTGGACAGATTAAATAATTGTAAATAAAATGTTCATTTCTAGTACTTGGTTGAAAACCCTTTGTTGGCAATGACTGCCTGAAGTCTTGAACTCATGGACATCACCAGACGCTGTGTTTCCTCCTTTTTGATGCTCTGCAGGGCCTTCACTGCGGTGGTTTTCAGTTTCTGTTTGTTTGTGGGCTTTTCTGTCTGAAGTTTAGTCTTTAACAAGTGAAATGCATGCTCAATTGGGTTGAGATCAGGTGACTGACTTGGCCATTCAAGAATATTCCACTTCTTTGCTTTAATAAACTCCTGGATTGCTTTGGCTTTATGTTTTGGGTCATTGTCCATCTGCAGTATGAAATGACGACCAATCAGTTTGGCTGCATTTGGCAGGATCTGAGCACACAGTATGGCTCTGAATACATCAGAATTCATTCGGCTGCTTCTGTCCTGTGTCACATCATCAATAAACACTAGTGACCCAGTGCCACTGGCAGCCATGCATGCCCAAGCCATCACACTGCCTCCGCCGTGTTTTACAGATGATGTGGTATACTTTGGATCATGAGCTGTACCACGCCTTCACCATACTTTTCTCTTTCCATCATTCTGGTAGAGGTTGATCTTGGTTTCATCTGTCCAAAGAATGTTCTTCCAGAACTGTGCTGGCTTTTTAGATGTTTTTTAGCAAAGTCCAGTCTAGCCTTTTTATTCTTGATGCTTATGAGTGGCTTGCACCGTGCAGTGAACCCTCTGTATTTACTTTCATGCCGTCTTCTCTTTATGGTAGATTTGGATATTGATACGCCTACCTCCTGGAGAGTGTTGTTCACTTGGTTGGCTGTTGTGAAGGGGTTTCTCTTCACCATGGAGATTATTCTGCGATCATCCACCACTGTTGTCTTCCGTGGGAGCCCAGGTCTTTTTGCATTGATGAGTTCACCAGTGCTTTCTTTCTTTCTTAGGATGTACCAAACTGTAGATTTTGCCACTCCTAATATTGTAGCAATTTCTCGGATGGGTTTTTTCTGTTTTTGCAGCTTAAGGATGGCTTGTTTCACCTGCATGGAGAGCTCCTTTGACCGCATGTTTACTTCACAGCAAAACCTTCCAATTGCAAGCACCACACCTCAAATCAACTCCAGGCCTTTTATCTGCTTAATTGAGAATGACATAATGAAGGGATTGCCCACATCTGTCCATGAAATAGCCTTGGAGTCAATTGTCCAATTACTTTTGGTCCCTTTAAAAACAGGGTGGCACATGTTAAGGAGCTGAAACTCTTAAACCCTTCATCCAATTTTAATGTGAATACCCTCAAATGAAAGCTGAAAGTCTGAACTTCAACTGTATCTGAATTGTTTTGTTTAAAATTCATTGTGGTAATGTCTAGAAACAAAATTAGAAAAATGTTGTCTCTGTCCAAATATATATGGACTTAACTGTATCTATAGTGAAGAACCTGAATCCTTCTTCGCAGACCGATGATGAAGCTGGGCATGAGATAACCTGAACAAAGACCTTCGAGAGGCTAGCAGGGGACGGATCAGTCTTCCCTCCCTGCACCTTCTGGATCTGGGGGGGGAGCGGGCAGGGGATTAGTGCAAAAGACAGTCTGCCAGGGAATCCCAAACACTCTTGTTTTGTTAGGGTCCTGCCTCGTAGACCACAGAGAATACAGTAGTGAAACAATGCCACTGTCGCCCTCACAAACCGTATCTGAAAGAAAAAGGGGAATCAATAATAAAAAAAACAAACAAACCTAAGGCTACATGCAAATTGCATTCTGTGTCCCAGTCGGGGTATACGTCCGAAATCTCCAGCAAAACGGGGTCTGATGTATGCGCTGATGGGGGCCATAGACTGCAATGGTGATGGCAGAGCGAACATGCACTCTTTTTGAGAGTGTATGCCTACAGGAGGTGGACTCTTAGACACAGTAGCCTATGTCTGAGTGTCCGCCTCCTGTGGGCGTACACTCCGGAAAGCACACGTTCGCTTTGCCATCACCATTGCAGTCTATGGTCACCTTCAGCGCATAAGTCCCAACCCCGTTTTGCTGGGGATTTCAGACGTATGCCCCAGAACGCAATGTGGAAACACCCTAAGGTAGAGATGGGCCGAGGTCCAGACTCGTGTCTGCCTCCTATTGACACTAAGCTAAAACGGATTAGCTTCATGCCAGTTGATGAAGCACCCTTCTGGGGAAGAGCTAACTTTTCTTTTGCATAGTGTCATCAGCATACACCCATGTTTTTTTGTGTCCCCCAATGAAACATTAACCCCCCACCCCAAATCCCCCCCAGCATTAACCCCCCCACTCCAAATCTCCCTCAGCATTAACCCCCCCACAGAGGATCCCCAGGATTAATCCCCCTACATCAACCAGAGGGCCCCAAAGCATAAACTCCCCAAATCCCACCAGTCCCCCTCCCTTCAAGCATAAACCCACACCAGCCGCCTCCCCAAGCATAAAGCCCCACCCCAAATTCCAGCAGACTGCCCTCTACAAACATTATCCTCCCCTTCCC
The DNA here is from genome assembly GCF_046119375.1 of Phyllobates terribilis. NCBI lineage: Eukaryota > Metazoa > Chordata > Amphibia > Anura > Dendrobatidae > Phyllobates > Phyllobates terribilis. Next base: position 79,029 of record NW_027364296.1, read on the forward strand.
CAGAGCCCCCACAAGCCCCCACAAGCCGGCAGCATGCCCCCAGAGCCACCACAAACTGGCAGCGTGCCCCCAAAGCCACCACAAACCCGCGGCATCCCCCCAGAGCCCACAGCATATCCCCCCAGAGCCACCAACAGCTCCCACAGCGCCCCAAGCGTGCATCACCCCCCCTCAGAACCCGCAGCATGCCCCCCCAGAGCCCCCACAAACCCTCAGCATCCCACAGAGCCCGCAGCATGTCCCCACAGAGCCACCACCAGCCCCCACAGAGCCCCAAGCATGCATCATCCCCCCCCTCCAGAACCCACAGCATGCCTCCACAGAGCCCGCAGCATCCCCCACAGAGCCTCCACAAATCTGCAGCATGCCCCCAGAGCCCGCAGCATGCCCCACAGCATCCCCACAGAGCCCGCAGCATGCCCCCACAGAGCCCCAAGTGTGCATCATCCCCCCCCGAACCCACACAAACTTGCAGCATCCCCCAGAGCCCGCAGCATGTCCCCACAGAGCCACCACCAGCCCCCACAGCCTCAAGCATGCATCATCCACCCCCTCCAGAACCCGCAGAATTCCTCCACAGAGCCCGCAGCATCCCCCACAGAACCCCCACAAACCCGCAGCATGCCCCCACAAGCCCCGCAGCATCCCCCCAGAGCCCCCACAAGTCCCACAGCATCTCCCCAGAGCCCTGCAGCATCCTCCAAAGCCCCCACAATCCCTCCATAGCCACCACCAGCCCACAGCATGCCCCCACAAACCCGCAGTATCCCCAAAGAGCCCCCACAAACCCGCAGCGTGCCCCCACAAGCACGCAGTGTGCCCCCCAGAGCCACCACCAGCCTGCAGCATGTCCCCCAGAGCCACCACCAGCCCGCAGCATCCCCCCAGAGCACGCACAAACCTGCAGCATCCCACCAGAGGACGCACAAACCTCGCAGCATGCCCCCAGAGCCCCCACAAACCTTGCAGCATGCCCCCAGAGCCCCCACAAGCCCGCAGCATGCCCCCCAGCATCCCCCCAGAGCCACCACCAGCACGCAGCATCCCCCCGAGCCCCCACAAACAAGCAGCATGCCTCCAGAGCCCCCACAAACCTCGCAACGTTCCCCTAGAGTGCCCACAGTCCAGCAGCATGCGTCCCCCTAGAGTGCATGCAAACCTTGCAGCATCCCCCTAGAGTGCCCACAGTCCCCCCCCAGAGCCCCCACAAGCCCCGCAGCGTCCCCCCAGGGCCCCAAGCGTGCACCCCCCCTCCTCCTGTCAGGTATATATTATTGAAGGCAGCAGAATGTATGGGCTCCTGTCAGGTATATATTATTGGAGGCAGCAGAATGTATGGGCTCCAGTCAGGTATATATTATTGGAGGCAGGAGAATGTATGGGCTCCTGTCAGGTATATATTAATGGAGAAAAACAGACAGCATAGCCAGAACAATAGACAGAATTTTTAGAAAATAGCAAAAGGCAATGGTACTCACCAGCCAAGGTTTCAAGAAAAAATGCACACCAGGACACGGCCGGCCCCCTTTTTGTTAGAAGGAGGTAACACAGGTGCAGAATGCTAATGAACAATCGCCCTCACTCACTCTCACTGGAGGGGCGACTGCCCAGCATTAAAACTGCACACAGATGAAACTTGCAGTAGGGTGCAAGTTTCCCCCACTCACAGTAATGGTGACCTTGTGAGTGGGGGCTTCACAACTCTGCGATGCACGGATAGGGTGCCGAGCATCCCGCCTAGTCGAATAGTAGGGGCGTGTAATAGGATGCTGGCTAGGCACAGTGCCGCGAGTGTGTGAATTGCACCCTACTGCAAGTTTCATCTGTGTGCAGTTTTAATGCTGGGTAGTCGCCCCTCCAGTGAGAGTGAGTGAGGGCGATTGTTCATTAGCATTCTGCACCTGTGTTACCTCCTTCTAACAAAAAGGGGGCCGGCCGTGTCCTGGTGTGCATTTTTTCTTGAATCCTTGGCTGGTGAGTACCATTGCCTTTTGCTATTTTCTATATATTAATGGAGGCAGCAGAATGTATGGGCTCCTGTCAGGTATATATTATTGGAGGCAGGAGAATGTATGGGCTCCTGTCAAGTATATATTATTGGAGACAGGAGAATGTATGGGCTCCTGTCAGGCATATATTATTGGAGGCAGCAGAATGTATGGGCTCCTGTCAGGTATATATTATTGAAGGCAGGAGAATGTATGGGCTCCTGTCAGGTATATATTATTGGAGGCAGCAGAATCTATGGGCTCCTGTCAGGTATATATTATTGGAGGCAGGAGCATGTATGGGCTCCTGTCAGGTATATATTATTGGAGGCAGGAGCATGTATGGGTTCCTGTCAAGTATATATTATTGGAGGCAGCAGAATGTATGGGCTCCTGTCAGGTATATATTATTGGAGGCAGCAGAATGTATGGGCTCCTGTCAGGTATATATTATTGGAGGCAGCAGAATGTATGGGCTCCTGTCAGGTATATATTATTGGAGGCAGCAGAATGTATGGGCTCCTGTCAGGTATATATTATTGGAGGCAGGAGAATGTATGGGCTCCTGACAGGTATATATTATTGGAGGCAGGAGAATGTATGGGCTCCTGTCAGGTATATATTATTGGAGGCAGGAGCATGTATGGGCTCCTGTCAAGTATATATTATTGGAGGCAGCAGAATGTATGGGCTCCTGTCAGGTATATATTATTGGAGGCGAGAGAATGTATGGGCTCCTGCTAGATATATATTATTGGAGGCGGGAGAATGTATGGGCTCCTGCTAGATATATATTATTGGAGGCAGGAGAATGTATGGGCTCCTGTCAGGTATATATTATTGGAGGCAGCAGAATCTATGGGCTCCTGTCAGGTATATATTATTGGAGGCAGGAGCATGTATGGGCTCCTGTCAGGTATATATTATTGGAGGCAGGAGCATGTATGGGCTCCTGTCAAGTATATATTATTGGAGGCAGCAGAATGTATGGGCTCCTGTCAGGTATATATTATTGGAGGCAGCAGAATGTATGGGCTCCTGTCAGGTATATATTATTGGAGGCAGCAGAATGTATGGGCTCCTGTCAGGTATATATTATTGGAGGCAGCAGAATGTATGGGCTCCTGTCAGGTATATATTATTGGAGGCAGGAGAATGTATGGGCTCCTGACAGGTATATATTATTGGAGGCAGGAGAATGTATGGGCTCCTGTCAGGTATATATTATTGGAGGCAGGAGCATGTATGGGCTCCTGTCAAGTATATATTATTGGAGGCAGCAGAATGTATGGGCTCCTGTCAGGTATATATTATTGGAGGCGAGAGAATGTATGGGCTCCTGCTAGATATATATTATTGGAGGCGGGAGAATGTATGGGCTCCTGCTAGATATATATTATTGGAGGCAGGAGAATGTATGGGCTCCTGTCAGGTATATATTATTGGAGGCAGCAGAATCTATGGGCTCCTGTCAGGTATATATTATTGGAGGCAGCAGAATCTATGGGCTCCTGTCAGGTATATATTATTGGAGGCAGGAGCATGTATGGGCTCCTGTCAGGTATATATTATTGGAGGCAGGAGCATGTATGGGCTCCTGTCAAGTATATATTATTGGAGGCAGCAGAATGTATGGGCTCCTGTCAGGTATATATTATTGGAGGCAGCAGAATGTATGGGCTCCTGTCAAGTATATATTATTGGAGGCAGCAGAATGTATGGGCTCCTGTCAGGTATATATTATTGGAGGCGGGAGAATGTATGGGCTCCTGCTAGGTATATATTATTGGAGCCAGCAGAATCTATGATCTCTTCACAGTTATACACTAGTGAAGCTAGCTGAATGTAGCCTACAATGTATGGTCTCCTTCCAGGTCTTGACTGCAGCCCATACATTCTAGCCATTTAACTGTTAAAACCACTATAATGTAAGGGCTCCTGGTGGTATATAATAGTGAAGGCATCACAATATTGGCTCCTGCCAGGTATACAATAGAACATCAGAATCAGGGCAGTAACGTACCCAGCGGACAAGGGGCCCACCGGCGCCAGCCCCTATTTCAGCTGAATATGCATCCTTGAACACACATTCAGCTGAAGCGTATTGCAGAGCAAAAACTTGCCAGATCCATACTCCGCAATACATGCTGCTGGCCAATCAGAGGCGGCCGGGAGCGCATAGCAGTGACGTTATGTGCTCCTGTCAAAATCAACCAAAATCAGCTGCCAGCTTCAGATGTGGACGCCGCACACCATGGTGAGTGTTAGGTAGGTGAGTAGGAGCGTTTATTGTTTTTTTCTGTGTAGTGACCAACAGCGGGGCCATATATTAGGATGGGGGACATATACCAGGATGAGGCCCAGGAAGAAGGCCATATTCTAGGATGGGGCCATATACCAGGATGAGGGCCATACACCAGGATGGGGAATATATACCAGGATGAGGGCCATATACCAGGATGGGGTCCTGGATGAGGGCCACATACCAGGATGGGGAACATATTTTAGAATGGGCTGTGCATTATACTATACAGAGGACTATAGGCTGTGCATTATACTACATGCATGACTATAGGGTGTGCACTATACTGTATGGTGGATTATTGAGGGTGCATTATACTATATGGAGGAGTATGTGGAGTGCATTATACAATAGGGAGGACTATGGGCTGTGCATTATACTGTATGGAGTACTATGGGGTTCATTATAGTGTATGGAGGAGTATGGGGAGTGCATTAAACTATAAGTAGGAGCATAATACTGTAGGGGGACTATGGGGCACTATGACTTCTGTGTTCACCCCTGGGGAGTGTAATGCTTTACTATTTTTTTCTATACAGTAAAGAACAGCACCAGAATGGGGGATATATACCGTATATACCAGTATGGGGCTCTAAGATAAGGGACCATGATGAGGGACATATATAGGTGCTTTTTTCTTGCCATAATACAAATTCTAACAGTTTATTCAGTAGGAATATCAGCTGTGTATCCACCAGACTTCTGCACAACACAACTGATGGTCCCAACCCCATTTATAAGGCAAGAAATCCCACTTATTAAACCTGACAGGGCACACCTGTGAAGTGAAAACCATTTCCGGTGACTACCTCTTGAAGCTCATCAAGAGAATGCCAAGAGTGTGCAAAGCAGTCATCAAAGCAAAAGGTGGCTACTTTGAAGAACCTAGAATATAAGACATATTTTCAGTTGTTTCACACTTTTTTGTTAAGTATATAATTCCACATGTGTTAATTCATAGTTTTGATGCCTTCAGTGTGAATGTACAATTTTCATAGTCATGAAAATACAGAAAAATCTTTAAATGAGAAGGTGTGTCCAAACTTTTGGTCTGTACTGTATATACACTGCTCAAAAAAAATAAAGGGAACACTCAAATAACACCTCCTAGATCTGAATGAATGAAATATTCTCATTGAATCCTTTGTTCTGTACAAAGTTGAATGTGCTGACAACAAAATCACACAAAAATCATCAATGGAAATCAAATGTATTAACCAATGGAGGCCTGGATTTGGAGTCACCCCCAAAATTAAAGTGGAAAAACACACTACAGGCTGATCCAACTTTGATGTAATGTCCTTAAAACAAGTCAAAATGAGGCTCCGTATTGTGTGTGGCCTCCACGTGCCTGTACGACCTCCCTACAACGCCTGGGCATGCTCCTGATGCGGTTGCGGATGGTCTGTGGGATCTCTTCGAAGCCCTGGACTAAAGCATCCGCCAACTCCTGGACAGTCTGTGGTGCAACGTGACGTTGGTGGATGGAGCGAGACATGATGTCCCAGACATGCTCAATCGGATTCAGGTCTGGGGAACGGACAGGCCAGTCCATAGCTTCAATGCCTTCATCTTGCAGGAACATCTGACACACTCCAGCCACATGAGGTCTGGCATTGTCCTGCATTAGAAGGAATCCAGGGCCAACCGCACCAGCATATGGCCTCACAAGGGGTCTGAGGATCTCATCTCGGTACCTAATGGCAGTCAGGCTACCTCTGGCGAGCACATGGAGGGCTGTGTGGCACTCCAAAGAAATGCCACCCCACACCATTACTGACCCACTGCCAAAACGGTCATGCTGAAGGATGTTGCAGGCAGCAGATCGCTCTCCACGGCTTCTCCAGACTCTGTCACGTCAGTCACATGTGCTCAGTGTGAACCTGCTTTCATCTATGAAGAGCACAGGGCTCCAGTGGCGACTTTGACATTCCTGGTATTCTGTGGCAAAGTCAAGCGTCCTGCACGGTGTTGGGCTCTGAGCACAACCCCCATCTGTGAATGTCGGGCCCCCATACCACCCTCATGGAGTCGGTTTCTAACCGTTTGTGCAGACACATGCACATTTGTGGCCTGCTGGAGGTCATTTTGCAGGGCTCTGGCAGTGCTCCTCCTGTTCCTCCTTGCACAAAGGCAGAGGTAGCTGTCCTGCTGCTGGGTTGTTGCCCTCCTACGGCCCCCTCCACGACTCCTGGTGTACTGGCCTGTCTCCTGGAAGCGCCTCCAGCCTCGGGACACTACGCTGAAAGACACAGCAAACCTTCTTGCCACACCTTGCATTGATATGCCATCCTGGATGAGCTGCACTACCTGAGCAACTTCTGTGGGTTGTAGAGTCCGTCTCATGCTACCATGAGTGTGAAAGCACAACCAACATTCAAAAGTGACCAAAACATCAGCCAGAAAGCATTGGTACTGAGATGTGGTCTGTGGTCCCCACCTGCAGAACCACTCCTTTATTGAGGGTGTCTTGATAATTGCCAATAATTTCCATCTATTGTCTATTCCATTTGCACAACAGCACGTGAAATTGATTGTCAATCAGTGTTGCTTCCTAAGTGGACAGTTTGATTTCACAGAAGTTTCATTTACTTTGAGTTATATTCTGTTGTTTAAGTGTTCCCTTTATTTTTTTGAGCAGTGTATATATTTTTTTTCCTGGGTGGGGGATGGTCCAAATCTTGCACCAGGCCCATCAGACTTTACTTACGCCTCTGATCAGAATGTATGGGTTCCTGTTCGGGATTTGTTAGTGAGCAGAGATGAGCGAATGTTTCAATGCTCGGGTCAGATTACTATTGTCAAATTTGCACAATTCGCCGAACATTGACGAACGTCATAGGATTCAATGAGGGGCAACAACAAACGCATACACAACACCTTCAAACTGGTCCAAAAGCTGCCAAAACGCATCAAATTAGGGGCAGACACCAGGAAAGTGCCATCAATTAACCCAGAGTACAAGTACTATAATTATTATTATTACAGCGACATTTATTCCGTGGCGCTTTACATGTGAAAAGGAGTCACTGACTGGTACAAGAGGAGAGAGAACCCTGCCTGCGAAGGCACACAAACAATCTACAAGGGATGGATGAGGATACAGTAGGTCAGGGTACAGCTAGTCGTGCAGCGGTATGCTGGAACGAGGGTTACTGTAGATTGTACGCTTGTCAGAAGAAGGGGGTCTTCAGCTTTCTTTTCAAGGTTTCCAGGGTAGGCGAGAGTCTGATGTGTTGGGGTACAGAGTTACACAGTAGGGGAGAAGTACGGGACAAATCTTGTATGCGATTGTGGCAAGAAGAGATAAGAGGGAAGTAGAGAAGGATGGGCGGTTGTGTGCAGCGAGACTAGGTCATACATGTATGGAGGAGACAGGTTTTCGATGGCTTGGTATGCCAAACTTAGGCTTTTCAACTGGAGTCTCTGGGCAATGGGGACCAGCGCAGGGATTGACAGAGAGAGGAGAGAAGCCGGGGAATAGCGGGATGACATGTGGATTAGCTAGCTAGCACAGTTTAGGATAGATTGGAGGGGTGCGAGAGTGGTAGAAGGGAGGCCACAGAGTAGGAGCTTGCAGTAATCGAGGCGTGAGAGGATGAGGTCATGCACTGGTGTTTTTGTAGATTCATGGTTGAGGAATGTGTGGATACCGGAGATATTTTGGAGTTGTAGTCGGCAGAAAGTGGAAAGGGCTTGGATCTGACGTTTGAAGGACAGATCAGAGTGGGCGGCCATTGACTTTGATGGATAGGTCAGTTGGGGGGGTGAATGAGATGGTGGAAAGATGATGAATTTTGGTTTTATCCATGTAAAGTTTTATGAATCTAGCAGAGAAGAAAGCTGAAATAGCAGACAGACATTGTGGGATTCTGGTTAGTATGGAGGAGATATCAGGTTCAGAGAGGTAGTGTGTCATCAACCTAGAGGTGATACTAAAAGCCTTGAGACTGTAAGAGCTGTCCCAGGCCGAAGGCATAGATGGAGAAGAGCAGGGGTCCTAGAACTGAATCTTGGGGGACACCGACAAGAGGAAGAGGTGGTGTGTGAGTGGGAGACACTGAATGTCCGGTCGGTTAGGTATGAAGAGATCCAAGCTAGGGCCAAGTCGGTGATACAGAGACAGCGGTACGCTTTGTAGATGAGGGCCAGAAAGAATATGTGCTCCAGTGGATGACAAGTGTGGCATCAAGTGGCCTCTGCTCCTTTTCCTCCACCTTAATATCACACACAGTACAGTCCTCAGAGGTGGCCCCCAATTACCGTTGTTTTCCCCCGCGTCACATCTCTAACTGCTCAACTGACTGTGGGGAACTACAAATGGACAAGTCTGGAGAGCTGTTCACACATTCTATTCCGGGGAATCAGAGGTGTGATACAAAGCTTCACAGACTCAAGAGAGGGGGAAAGCATGTGTATCAATGCCCAAATTTTTTTTCAGTTGATCCGGGCCCGGACGAAGCAGGATCTGAACAGAATCCAAACCCTCGTCATCAGACTTTAACCCCTGGGGGTGGGCATGGATGGGTTGGAGAACGAAACAAATACACACCAGAACATAGACAACTAAACTAATATACAGCAGGGGTTGGAAAACTAAACTACTAAACAGCTAGGGTTGGAGAACTAAAGTACTATACACCAGGGGATGGATAGCAAAACCACTAGACATCAGAAGATGGAGAACTAAACTAATAGACAACAGGGATTGGAGAACTAAACTACTAAACAGCTAAGGTTGGAGAATGAAACAAATTCACACCAGAACATGAAGAACTAAACTAATAGACAACAGGGGTTGGAAAACTAAACTACTAAACAGCTAGGTTTGGAGAACTAAACTACTACACACTAGGGGATGGAGAACTGGACCACTAGACATCAAGGTGTCACTAGACAGCAAGTGTTGGAATCCTCAAGGCTTGTGGGACAAACCTCTATATCTAACACTTCGTCCGATGCCTGCGCCTCCTCTAGGGCCTCCACCTGTGCCCTCAACCTTTGCCTTAATGAGACACATGTTCCAACAGTGCAGAAAGAATCCCCCCACCTCCGTACTGCGCAGCCATGGTTCACCGCAATCAGGCAGTGTTAAAATGAATATGCCTTGGAGATCACAGTCATACAGCTGAAGAGTTGTGGACAGCCCTCCAGGCCGAGTTTGAGCAATGGCTATCTCCACTGAACCTTGAGCAAGGGAAGGACGTGTGCAATAACGGTGCAAACCTGGTGGCGACCCTACGCCGGGGCAACCTCACACACCGGGGCAACCTCACACACGTGCCTTGCATGTCTTGCATCCTTTACCTGATGGTACAGCAATTTCTCCGCCACTATCCCGGCCTGGATGCGCTGCTGCAGAAACCATGGTCGGTGTGTGCTCATTTAAAACTATAAAACTATAAAAAACAGTAGGATCTTTAGTATAAAAAAACAGACTCTCGAATGTAACCTCTTAATCCTCGCAAGCTTCAACACAATGTTCACAAGGTAGACAGCAGCAGTGATCAGTAACCCAGACAACGAACAAACTCCTTCATGATGACAGAGGCCACTATCTCCTTAGCTTGCTGCTGGTACTGACTCACCCCCTGGGCCGTGGGGCACCCGGAACCGGGCTTCTGTGCGATGCTGGGGGTAGTAGTGGCAACCCGATCCCGTGGCTTAGGGTGGTCAGGCCAAATGCTGTGGTAGTCTATTTATAGATTTGGGAATGTCCGACTACGCCACCCGTGGATTGCGGTCAGAGATAACCGCCACTGCGAGGCAGACCACTGAGGCTGGTGTTGGTGTGCAGCACAGGGGTAGGACAACTCCCCACGGGAAGAGTGTAGCCTCAGGGCAGTGTAGGTGGATGCTGGGGGTGATAGTGCAGGCCACAATAGTAAGAGTTCAGAGTCCGCTTCAAACAGTCCAGGGTCTTTATTGCAGGTGTTATTACTGACCCAACAGGAGTACCAGTTAGGAATGGGCCTGGGTATCTGAAAGCATTCGGGCGAGCCCCACTGGACAGGGTGAGTGTGTAGGCCTCTCTCTCTATGCTCTTGCTGACTATCCCCCTTTTCGTGGTGTAATATGGTGTAATAGCCCACGTCCCTGACCTGGCCGTGTACTTTGCCTGTATGGCGACTCGGGCCTTGGGTACCTTTTGCTTCTCCTTGCTGTACTGGTCCCTCTGTGTGGCGGAGCCTCCAGGCTTCTTAGGCCAAGGGACCTGAAATCCCTCGCGAGTTGGTTCTCTGCTGCTGGGCTTGCAACCCTGACAGCCTCGGACCCCAATGTCCGGTTGTGTGCTTCTCTCAGCCAGGACCGGCTCTCGTCGCCTCTGTCCCTAGCCTGCAGTTCCTCCTCTGCCTCACGGACTCCTCAGCTGCTGCTGACCTGTCCCTTCCTCTAAGGAACCCTTCTGGACACTTCAGAAGTGGGTTCTGGTCTCTCTAACCCTGCCCCAGTTCCAGCTTTTATAGGGGCAGCCTGCTCCCCCTACTGGCCTGGGACAGGAGGTGCTGCATGCTAATGGTCCCTGACCAGGGAACCTCCCTCCTGCTCTCAGACACAGCCTTTAATATTTGTGGCATCCAGGCCTGGGGTGACACATTCCCCCCTAGTAAAATTTAGTACTCCGGGACTAAACAGGAAACACAAATACAGGGTATAAATGATAACATAACATATTTACAACTATATTTTGTCCTTAAGGTCACGGCGCTTCCGTGACCGGGTGTCCATATCACCCAACTAGGTGAAGTTTTCCACAATGTGGGGACCTGTCCCTATAAACCCCAAGTTCCTGGCCTTGGGCGTAGCGGCAAGGTAAAAGCTAACTACTTTGGACCACAAGGAGGCCATGCCGGACAGGTTTTTCTTCTGTGGCCATCTTCACAAGAGGGCACCAAGTGCAACTATCTACATGGTAGTTCCGGTCATCCAGTGTTCATGACCTGTCAGTCCATTGTACTAGGAAAAAACGGAAAACAGTATTAATACTCGGATAACAAACATAAAACATTAACTATATACTTTACATTCAGATTTTCCAGCGAGCTGGTACTTGACCCCTAGTGCTCCGGGTTGACCTGCGTAACCCACTGTCTGGTGGTGGTCTAACCTGGCTTTCCCCACTATCATTTAGGGTACAGCTACTAGCTGGGTTTACAGGCAGGGCAGGCGCTGTCTGCGGGTCCTTTGGCTTACCGCAGGCATGGCAGGCTCACTATCAGCAGAGGGTTGACTCTCCTGGGCTGCTGGCATGGGTTCTTCTGCCTCCGGGGCTGCTTGTTCTTCTTCTTCTTCCTGCTCTCCTGTAGGCTCCTTCTGGGTAGGTTGAAGGAAGTGTAGGACGGGTACCACTATGGCATTGTTTATCCGAGTCCAGGACTGGGGGAACTCTCAGAGAACGGTGCTGACTATTTCTTCCTTGTCCTCTGCGGGTTCAAGGTCATCTTGATCTTCTCATGGACTCTGCAGTTGTTCGGGGCACCTTTTTAGGTGGTCTCTGGAGACAGTGCTAGTGGTTTCTCCTCCATCCTTGGTAATTACACATACCTTCGGGTTGTCGTGGTTGGACGGCAGTACTGTGTACGGGTCGCTCTCCCACTGGTCATCTAGCTTGTGAAGCCTTCTCTTCCGCTTCAGGACCTGCTCACCAGGTTCCAGGGGACCAGCAGGGGCGTGTTGGTTCAAGAGCCTCACTTGTTTTTCTCTCGCTTGAGCCAGACTCCTCTCTACACTCTCCTGCACCTTCTTGTACTGTAGCCGCCGTTCCGTATCCCAGTCCGCGTCTGGGGAGGTGTCCTCGGGTGTCAGGACTCCCATCTCCAGGTCCATAGGCAGCTTACCTGGTCTTGCTCGCATCAGGTAAGCCGGGGTGCAGTTGGTAGCATTCACCGGGATATGGTTGTACAAGTCTATTAGGTCTGGCAGCTTCTCCGGCCACAGGCTGCGTTCTTCCAGGGGCAACGTCTTGAGGAGATCAATGACGATATTATTCATTTTCTCACACAGCCCGTTGGTTTGCGGGTGGTACGGCGTTGTCCGAATCTTCCTACAGCCGTCGAGGTTGCAGAACTCCTGGAAGACTTCTGCCTCAAACGCTGGACCTTGATCTGTCAAGACCTGTTCCGGATACCCGTGTGGACGGCAGAAGTGTTGTTGGAAGGCTCTGGCTGCTGTTTGGGCTGTCAAGTCTTTAACCGGGACCACCACGAAGAACCGGGAGTAATGGTCCACAATCGTGAGGGCATAGATGTAGCCGGACCGGCTTGGAGCCAACTTCACATGGTCCAGAGCTACCAGCTCAAGAGGCTGCCTGGTGACGATGGGCCTCAAGGGTGTCTTCTGGCTGGTACGGTCGTTCCTTCTGAGGTGACATGGGCCGCAATCCCTGCACCACTTCTCGATGGCCTCTCTCATACCGATCCAGTAGAACCGCTCTCTCAGTAGGAACTCCAGTTTCTTCCACCCGAAGTGTCCCGCTCTGTCATGGTAGGCCTCCAGGACCATTGCTGCATCCCGTCTCGGGACCACTACCTGCCAGGTCAGCTCGTGCATCCGATGGTTGACAAGCCTTCTGCACAGCTTACCTTCGTAGAGGAATAGCGTGCTTTTCTCCTTCCATAACTGCTTGGCTTCCTCTGGAGAGTCCAGGCCAGGGCTAGCCTCTGCCTGGGTAAACAGGTCTTTCACCAGGCGAACTGCAGGGTCAGTATCTTGCGATTCAGCCCAGCCGTGGTGGGGTAAGGGGTTGAACATGACGGTGGTTAGGTCTTTGTCTCTTACCCGGTGAGAATACTGAGTGGCCCCATACCGGTGGAACGCAGGGAGCTCTACTTCCTCCAGCTCTTCCGAGTCTTCTTCTCCTTCGGGTAGGTGGGTCATTCTTGATAGGGCGTCTGCGTTGGCGTTGGTTCTGCCTGCCCGGTATTTGATTGTAAAGTCATAATTTGATAGCCGGGCCATCCACCGCTGTTCTAGGGCACCAAGTTGCATTGTCTAGGTGTGTCAACGGGTTGTTGTCCGTGTACACAGTGAACTTTGCGGAGGCCAGGTAATGCTTAAACCGTTCTGTGACGGCCCACACCACTGCCAAGAATTCTAGCTTGAAGGAGCTGTAATTCTCCGGGTTCCTTTCAGTGGGCCTCAGCTTCCGGCTGGCGTACGCGATCACCCTTTCTCTGCCCTGTTGGTTTTGGGACAGTACGGCTTCTAACCCCACATTACTGGCGTCTGTGTGGAGGATAAAAGGCTGGCCATAATCAGGGTAGGCCAGGATCTCATCCCCCGTGAGGGCCATCTTCAACTGGCGGAAGGACTCGTCTTCCGGCTTGTCCCACTTGAAGGGTGGCTTTTGACTTCTGGATTTAGACTGACCTATCAGGAGGTCCTGCATTGGAGCCGCCATCATTGTGAACCCGGGGATGAACCTTCGGTAGTAGCCTACCAACCCGAGGAACTGCCTCACTTCTTTGATGTTTGAGGGGCTTGGCCAGCTTTTGATTACTGTGACCTTGTCGGGGTCGGGGGCTACTCCTTCTGCACTCACCACGTGCCCCAGGTACTGTACCTTCGGCTTTAACAGATGACACTTGGAGGGTTTCACTTTCATGCCATAGCCTTCCAGGGCTTTGAACACCTCTGCCAGGTGTTTTAGATGGTCCTCGTAGGTCTTTGAATAGACGATCACATCGTCCAGGTAAAGTAGGACCGTCTCGAAGTTTCGGTGCCCTAGACAGCATTCCATCAGCCTCTGGAAGGTCCCGGGTGCATTGCAGAGCCCGAATGGCATACAGTTGAATTCACTTAATCCCATCGGGGTGGTGAAGGCGGTCTTCTCCTTGTCAGCCTCTGCCACAGGAACCTGCCAGTACCCGCTAGTAAGGTCCAAAGTAGAGAAGAAATTAGCTGATTTTAGTGCGGCTAAAGACTCCTCTATCCTAGGTAACAGGTACGCATCTTTATGGGTGATACGATTGATTTGTCTATAGTCCACGCACATTCTCATGGTACCATCTTTCTTTTTTACCAGAACCAAGGGGGCTGCCCAGGGGCTACAGCTGTCTCTAATAACCCCACCTTCTTTCATTTCTCTCAGCATGCCCTTTGCGCTCTGATAATGTGTGGGGGGTACAGGTCTGTATCTCTCTTTTATTGGTGGGTGGCTTCCCGTGGGGATGTGGTGTTCTACCCCTTTCACCCTGCCGAAGTCTAGCGGGTGCTTACTAAAGATTTTCTCGTACTACTGAACCACCCGGTAGTGTCCTTGTTTTTGGTGCAAGGGAGTGAAGTCAGCACCCATGTGGCGTTTCTGGCACCAGTCCTCCTTAGGTTTCTGGGAGCCATTACCCTCCACTGGGGGAGATGGAGGCAAGGGTTCCACGACCCTGAGAGCATTGTGTTCGACGGCAAACAATTTGACTAGTGTAGCGTACCGGGGCAAGTGTACTTCCCTTTCCCCGATGTTTAAGATCCGGACGGGCACCCTCCCATGGCGGACATCAACCACCCCCCGGGCTGTCAAAATGGTGGGCCTGCTGTCTGAGTACACGGGTTCTACGATGGCTTGGTAGTCTCTCCCTCTTAACCCGATTGCAGTCCGACACCAGATCATCATTTCACTTTTGGGAGGCATGGCAATAGGGAGCGGGTTGCTCATCCTCACGCTACCGATCTCACCACCAGACAGTTCTAGTTCTACCTGTTGCCGTCTCATCAGGGCTCTTATCTCCTTCTGGAGGACCCTCTGTTGGCTGGAGCTTGCATTCATCGCCACCTGCTGCAAAATTACAATCACTTCTGAAAGACAATTTTCAATCACGTTAGTACCCAAAGTTATTTTAGGGTGACTTTCTCGACGGTCAATGTCCACAATGATCACTCCCTGTGCCGGCAGTTCAACTTTACCAATCTTAATGGTCATCTCTCTGAACCCCACCTGCGGCATGGGCTGGCCATTGCTGGCGATGATGCTCAAGTCACTGTCTGGATAGCGGGTTATGTCAGTGTCACTCCAGTACTGCTTGAAAAGTACATAGGGGATGGTAGTCACTTGGGACCCAGTGTCTAGCAGGGCACTCATGGGGATACCGTCCAGCACTACGGGTAAAACCAGGCATCCCCCTATGTACTTTTCACGCCAATTAGACAGGCCTGGTGACCTTATGCCTGGGAGTTGGCCCTCTGCCCCAGGTCGGACCCATTTAAAGTACAGTACCTGGCTATGTGACGCTCGCAAGCCCTGCCCTGGGAAGATGGGGTACTCGGAGCCGGATCAGATGTTGAGAACGGGGATGCAGTCGTGGCCTGGACCCGTTCCATGCCCAGGGCCATCACATTGAAAAAGATGTTAGGGCTTTCCGGGTTGAGTGGAAATTGTCGACTACGCCACCTGTGGTGTCTGGTGATGCGCCACCAGCGCTGCTACAGTCCGCTGAGGCCCGATGTCATGGCGGCTAAAGTTCTCGCTGCTCCCCACAGGCGGAGCGCGGCCTCAGGGCAGGCAAGACAGGATGAAGGGGGGGTAGTAGTGCGGGAGTAGGGATGCGGCGTCGCACGGAATGGCGCGTAATGAACAGTCCGGAGGCCATAAGGATGAATTTCCAAGGCTTTACTCACAGTTCTCATAAGCAGCGCAAGGCTTCTCCCTGCTCCTCGCGGAGTCCTGCGGCCACCAGGGACGGGGGTCCGACTACCTCCGAGGAAGTCCAGTGTGAGGTAGCATCTCTGCACCAGAGTGTTCCTGCACTACAGACTTTACCCCTTCCCGTCTGTGCGTGTGTAGATAGGCCGGGTCTCCCTCTGAGCTCCTCTCAGGTGTAGGGCTCGAGTGGCAATTCCTCTCCATCCGAAGCCCGCCGGGATCCTCAGGGCCTAGCCGGGCTTTCCCGTCCTGGACATAGGGTATGAGGTCGGGTGTCGGGGGCCGGTACCCCTCTTGCAGCCGGAATCCCTCTGAATAGATCAGGTAGGCGAGGACAGGTGGCGTGCTCCGCTCCGTCTGCATCCTCCCCGGGACCCATTTGCTTGGGAGCCACACTTTAAAGCTCCCAGGCCTTCTTGATCCTGGTCCTTGGCCGGGTTGAGACATTCCTTGTCTGCAACCTCCCTCTCGTCCCATAGATCCGGGTACGAGGGCTGTGTCCCATGCCGGTGCAGGCCCACACAGGATCTGCGCTCCCGGAGGGAAGTCACTTAACATACAGTGTTTTGACAGCACAGTATGACCACTTAGAAGGACAGGTCCACACAGAACCAAAAGGACCAGCAAGAGACCAAGATCAAAGATGGCATTCTATTAAATATGAAATTAGAAGTGTCACTAACTAACTGTTCCTCCACCCACACTAACTGGTTCCTACTACTTTGTGTTCCCCAGTCTCCCTGTAACCAGGGGAGCAGCACAAGTGCATAATAGCTCCCTCTGGTGAAGAAATGTGGTGTTGGATGCAAAAAATAGGTAACTACCATCGCACCGGACTTACCTCAGAGGAGGAACACCACACTCCATTAAAGAAGTGCAGCATTCCTGTGGCGGCCGAACCCTCAGGGGCGCCACAGCTACGTGTCCCGGCTGGCTGCAATGGTGGCAAATCGGCTGTCTATCCTCAGTGTAACGATCGGCGGGCCTCCCTCTGAACAACGGGATCCTCCTCCGTCAACGCCACGGGACATCCTCCGGACTGGAAGCCAGCTTGATTGGTCCTGACGGGTCCATCTGTAACAACTGTACGGTCCTGGTCAATGCAGCAACACTCTTTGTCAGTTCTTGGACCTGATGGTGCAGGTTTGCAGGCGGGGATGGGTTTAAGGCCTGCGCATCAGCCCCTACAGGATCTACAGGGTAGGGCGCTGTCTCCTGGTGGTAAGTGATGGCAGGGCACCGGGAAACTACAGCGCCACCTGGTGCGGGTTCTCGGAGCACCCGGATGGCCCTATCTTTGTACTGTGCAAAAGTCAAATCGGGGTTCTGTAGGGCCATGAGGCGCAGCTGGGTTCTGTGGGCCCTGGACAGCAGTCCTTCTATGAACTGATCAGTCAACAGTTTATCGGTATCCTGCATGCTGCCAGGGTCAGCTTGCTTAATTGCCCCCAAGGCTTCCTGTAAATTTAGGGCATAGTCTCTGATGCTATCTTGAGCTCGCTGCTTACATCCATAGAACCACATTTTGATTTCTGCTGAGGTACGGGTATCAAAGGTGTCCCGTAGACAGGTCAGAACCCCCCTTACAGTCCTTTTCTCCTCAGCTGTCCAAGACTTTACCTCCTGCTGGGCCGCACCATTTAACTGCCCTATCAGTATGCTTACTTTCTGTTGTTCTGTCAGGGGGTAAACTTTGATTAGGCTATACAGCCTTTCTTTAAAGTCGCCCAGGGTATGCGACTCGCCGGCATACTGTGGCAGCCAGGCCGCTCCGGGGATATAGGGCATGGAAAATGGCATCACAGCTGCAGCGGCTACGCTGGTGGTAGAGGGTCCCTCCGCGTCCGACATCTTCCTACCCCCTAGTTAACCGTGGCCTACCTTCCGGCGATCCTCTTCTGTAGGCCGCGGCTCCACTCGTGATGCTCTGGGCGAGGACGTCGGCGTCCGCTGGATCTCCTTCCAGGACCTTGCGCAGCGTCTCAGCGTAGGGTGGGGCTTCAGGTCTCGGGCGGTTTTTGGTGTCCACGCCCCTCTTCTTCCCGCGCGGCGTCCCGAAGATGGCATCCGATGGAGGGAAACGGCTCCGATTGGCGGGAAATGGCCCCGAATGGCGGGAAACTTCACCCAGGTAAGTATAAAGTCTTTTTCAGGCACGCAATACCCGTTTGTGGCGGGTTGGTCACAATCCTGCCGACTACGCCAAAGCTGACTCACCCCCTGGGCCGTGGGGCACCCGGAACCGGGCTTATGTGCGAATCCGGGGGATAGTAGTGGCAACCCGATCCCGTGGCTCAGGGTGGTCAGACCAAATGCTGTGGCAGTCTATTTATAGATTTGGGAATGTCCGACTACGCCACCCGTGGATTGCGGTCAGAGATAACCGCCACTGCGAGGCAGACCACTGAGGCTGGTGTTGGTGTGCAGCACAGGGGTAGGACAACTCCCCACGGGAAGAGTGTAGCCTCAGGGCAGTGTAGGTGGATGCTGGGGTGATAGTGCAGGCCGCAATAGTAAGAGTTCAGAGTCCGCTTCAAACAGTCCAGGGTCTTTATTGCAGGTGTTATTACTGACCCAACAGGAGTACCGGTTAGGAATGGGCCTGGATATCTGAGAGCATTCGGGCGAGCCCCACTGGTCAGGGTGAGTGTGTAGGCCTACCGTTCTCTCTCTATGCTCTTGCTGACTATCCCCCTTTTCGTGGTGTAATAGCCCACGTCCCTGAGCTGGCCGTGTACTTTGCCTGTATGGCTTGCGACTCGGGCCTTGAGTACCTTTTGCTTCTCCTTGCTGTACTGGTCCCTCTGTGTGGCGGAGCCTCCAGGCTTCTTAGGCCAAGGGACCTGAAATCCCTCGCGAGTTGGTTCTCTGCTGCTGGGCTTGCAACCCTGACAGCCTCGGACCCCAATGTCCGGATGTGTGCTTCTCTCAGCCAGGACCGGCTCCCGTCGCCTCTGTCCCTGGCCTGCAGTTCCTCCTCTGCCTCACGGACTCCTCAGCTGCTGCTGACCTGTCCCTTTCTCTAAGGAACCCTTCTGGACACTTCAGAAGTGGGTTCTGGTCTCTCTAACCCTGCCCCAGTTCCAGCTTTTATAGGGGCAGCCTGCTCCCCCTACTGGCCTGGGACAGGAGGTGCTGCATGCTAATGGTCCCTGACCAGGGAACCTCCCTCCTGCTCTCAGACACAGCCTTTAATATTTGTGGCATCCAGGCCTGGGGTCACACAGTACTTTTCTGTCGGAATGAGCTGGCTTTGTAGGTCAGTGTTAGTAGTTTGAACTGGATACGCTGGGAAATTGGGAGCCAGTGAATGGATCTTATAGATTGCAATGTTATAGATTGCTAGAGCCAGTCCACAGTAAAAAAAAGTAGCCATAGAGTGTCCGGGAACCTTGGCCAGGGATGCTTCTCAGCAGGGTTTCATGGGTCCACCAGAGAACTGGAAACTCCCCCGGTGGGCCCCGGCTTCTCCTTCAGGAGAGTTCATAAAGCAAACCTTGCAGTTGCTATGGGGCTCTTGAGCAGGGTAGAAAGGTGGGCCCTCAGAATCAAATACTCTGGTGGGCCCACTGTTCTTCAGTCTGACATTGCTTCTTGGTGACAGTTGTATTTCAGCACAGCCATATTATTTACCTTGGTGAAAGGACTGGCATAGAGGGAAACCGTATCTACGCCGGCTGTCATTTCTCCCAGGAAAGTCCATTAATGCAGCTTCTTCCATAAGCAATGACAGCCCATCCAACATTAGCTCACACTTCCTGGTGGTGCTTCAACACACAAAGATGTTTCTTTGCGATCTACAATGTGTTTTCAGAAATAACATGCAGAAGCAAAGCCACTGAAGGTCATCATTAAGCGAAACTCATACAGCTTTCCCACAGACTGAAAGAGGGGTATTAAGACTGTGTCTGTGCTGGGCTGTGTAGCATCACCCTGTATAGTTCCTTGCTCTGCCTGCAAGGCCTTGTCTTTGTGAGCTGCGAGCATTTCAGTAGACAGAGAAGCGGGATGGTGATGCTAATTATGGCATCATCGCCGCTCACCATCTTGGTGGAATCCTCAAAGTTTTGGAGACAACACAGATGTCAAACATCCATCCCCACTCATAAGCTGTTATGTGAGGAGGCTAACCTGAATTCCAACGAGCATGTTGAAGCTGGCACTCAACAACTGCCCTCTGCTGCTCACAAATCCTTCCCAACATCTGCAACGTTGATTTCCAACGTATGGTCACATCGTACACCAGTCGGTGAGCTGGAAGCTGCAAATGCTGCTGAAGCACTGCTAGGGTGGCGAAAGCTGTAGCTTACTTTCTAAAATGGGCACACACGCGGCGTTTTCATGAGCAGCTCTGGCAGATCTGTGTAATTTTTGAGAAACCGCTGAATCACTAAGTTGAGCACATTTAGTGCTCGCTCAACACATTTGTTCTGTCTGGAGAACAATATCATCACCAAAGAATTAAAAGATGAAATGTAGCGTGCTTTATATACCACAGTACTAAGAAAAACAATTTTTATTATATCATGTGTACTCCTGTGACAATAACTGTACCAAATAATTTAATTTCACTAGATATAGAACTAATATAATGGGGACCGACACCCACTACAGTGAATCCAGCAAATGAAGACCAAACCAGGAGTGTTCACATTTCAAAAAATTAGGGCCTGACACCACCATTTCCGTGGCCAACAGATTGGAGATGGTGGAGTTCAGTCTCTTAGCTTTGTCATGTGTAGGAGGAAACAATCTTTTGCTGGCTGCAGTGCTGAGAGAGGGCAGAGTACGGTGGACCGGACAAACAGCTGGACCGTGAGTGAGATGCAGACGGAGATGTTACGATGGATAAGGTTGTGGTGTGCTCGTTCTTGGAGATCAGTCAAAAACAGCAGGCATGTCCTCTTCCATAACAGGTGATGGGCTCTCAATCAGCCTGACTGAAGCGGGTAAAGAACCGGAGGTTCTGCAGTCGGAGACCTGCTTGACAATACTTGGCATGGTAACAAAATAGGAGGAAGAAGCAGCAGATGCATTTGATGGGCTGGCTGATGGCTGTTTATTGAAAATCAATTTTAAGTTTAACATGTTTGTGTGGAGATCAATATCTGCACCAAAAAATTAATTTTACTAAAGTATAACTATTATAATAGAGACCAAAACCTCTTCCACTACAGCCAACCCAGCAGATGGAGACTCAATCAGGAGTGCACCATCCTCTCCAGTCGTTCATGTGTCAGACTTGTAATCTGTTGTGCTGGTGCATGAGCTGGTCTAAAAAATGTGTGAAAGGACTCACAGAAATTGCTTCTGCCACTTACACTACTGCTGCTACTAATATTTTTGCGTTGATAAATTGACGTGCCAGAGGTTGGAAGTAGTGTTGAGCGAGCATGCTCGACACTGCTCGGTACTCGCCTGAGCATCACGCTACTCGGGATGTTCGGCGAGCACCGAGCATTTCCGGGTTACTCGGGTCCGCCCTGCATGTTTGGCACTCTTTACAGAGCCAATGAACATGCAGGGATTGCCAGCCAGTCACTGTAATGCCGCAGCCATGTTGTTTGTGGGCATTACAGTGATTGGCTGGCCGCACAGGGTCACCTCGAGTATTTAAAACCGGGCGCCGCCATCTTGGACACAGTCGCTCCGGATCGGACAGTGTAGAGATAGCTCTGCTGATTTAGGGAGAGATATATCCTGCGAAATAGTTAGTGTAGGGTCTGCAAAGGCTGCCAGATCAAACAAACAGTCCTTCTAATATCCATCCCACATATCAGGCAGGCAGGCAGGCTGTATAGGAGACGCAGTGGTTATACCAGCAAACGCTGCATTACAGTCCTGTGTGCTCCTGTTGCTGAAATTGCTGGACTTAGCTCCAGGTCTCGGGGGACAGGAAAAATCCTTTTTTTTTCATCTAAATCCTCTTTTTTTTCCCTCCTTCACACTGTACAAATACCCATCTTATTAAACTTTTGGTGTCCGTCCGTCCCCCCCCCAAAAAAAAGCGTGTCTCTGACACAAATATATCTGTTGAAAATAGTCTGGTGTAGGCAAGAGAAATAGAAGTGTGGTTTTGCAGTTCCATGGGCAATTTGTATCTAAAAAAACAGTTTGAGTGTGTCGCTCACTGTTCAGCCGCAAATATATATATTTAAAAAAGTCTGGTATACACCAGTAAATTATAACTGTGGTTTTGCTGTTCCACGGTAAAAAATCTCTATTATCCTGCTCTTGGCATTTTTTGCCGTAAAAAAAAAATAGTGTCTCCCTGATTTTTCAGACACAAATATATCTGTTGAAAATAGTCTGGTGTAGGCCCGAGAAATACAAGTGTGGTTTTGCAGTTCCACGGTTCAAACCTCTGTATTATCCACTTTTGGGCCATTTGTATCTAAAAAAAACAGTTTGAGTGTGTCGCTCACTGTTCAGCCGCAAATATATATATATTTTAAAAAGTTTGGTATACACCAGTAAATTATAACTGTGGTTTTGCTGTTCCACGGTAAAAAATCTCTATTATCCTGCTTTTGGCATTTTTTGCCGTAGAAAATAAATAGTATCTCCTGATTGTTCAGACACAAATATATCTGTTGAAAATAGTCTGGTGTAGGCCCGAGAAATACAAGTGTGGTTTTGCAGTTCCACGGGTCAAATCTCTTATTATCCTGCTATTAGCATTTTTTGCCGTAAAGAAAAACAGTATTAGTGCCTCCTGATTGTTCAGACACAAATATATCTGTTGGAAATAGTCTGGTGTAGGCCAGAGAAATACAAGTGTGGTTTTGCAGTTCCACGGTTCAAACCTCTGTATTATCCACTTTTGGGCCATTTGTATCTAAAAAAAACAGTTTGAGTGTGTTGCTCACTGTTCAGCTGCAAATATATATATATTTAAAAAAGTCTGGTATACACCAGTAAATTATAACTGTGGTTTTGCTGTTCCACGGTAAAAAATCTATATTATCCTGCTCTTGGCATTTTTTGCCGTAAAAAATAAATAGTGTCCCCTGATTGTTCAGACACAAATATATCTGTTGAAAATAGTCTGGTGTAGGCCCGAGAAATACAAGTGTGGTTTTGCAGTTCCACGGTTCAAACCCCTGTATTATCCACTTTTGGGCCATTTGTATCTAAAAAAAACAGTTTGAGTGTGTCGCTCACTGTTCAGCCGCAAATATATATATTTAAAAAAGTCTGGTATACATACACCAGTAAATTATAACTGCGGTTTTGCTGTTCCACGGTAAGAAATCTCTATTATTCAGCTTTTGGTATTTTTTCCGTAAAGAAAAACAGTAACATTTTCTCCCTGATTGTTCAGATTGTTTAAAAGAGTCAGGTGTAGGCCAGAGAAATAGAACTATGGTTTTCCTCTTCCACGGTTCTAATCTACTTTTTATTACCCTTTTTCCATTGATTACTTCCTTTTACAATGGGCAAGGCGCGTGGCAAGGGACGTGGAAGTGGACGTTCTGGTGATGGTGCGTGCAGAGGACGGGGCCGTGGCCAAGGTGAAAATGTGCCACAACCAACAGCCACATCTTCTCACTCCCACTTCTTGACCGAATTACTAGGGAAGCACAGAACACCAGTATTGCGAACTGATCAGTGTGAACAGGTTATTAATTGGATAGCAGATAATACTTCCAGTTACCTGGGCACCACCTCCTCCAGCCTGTCTTCCACACGGTCGACTCTTAGTAGCCGTGAGTTTCGACCGCATACTCCTCCTCACCCTGATGCTCCTTCCTCCCATCATGCCGAGTGTCGTCATACAGCAACTGATCTCACACTTGGACACTCTGAAGAGCTGTTCACTGGTCCATTTCCAGATTTGTGCCCCTCGCCTGCTCCGCTTGAAGTGGTGGAAGAGGAGATCCCATGTAGCGATGCCCAAATATTTGAACAGCCACGGCCACAGGAAGTCGACGCTGGCAGTTTGTCACAAGAGGTGGACGATGACGAGACACAATTGCCAGGAAGTGAGGAGGAAGATCGTGGTGCGCAAGTGGAAGAGGAGGAGGTGGTGGATGATCTAGTAACTGACCCAACGTGGCAGGAGGACATGCAGAGAGAGGCCAGCAGCACACAGGGGGAAGGAGGCAGAGTACCCCAACAGGCAGGTAGAAGCAGTGTGGTGGCCGCAGACAGAAGGCGGGCAACCGTTCCCCGTAACACCAACACGAGGGACGTTGCCAGTACAACCGGTAGGTCTTCCAGAGTCTGGAAATTTTTTAAAGACTCTGCTGATAACCCCAAAAAGGCCATTTGTACCACCTGCCACGCCAGCATCAGCAGGGGTGACAAAACTACCAGCCTGACCACCACCAGCATGATCAGGCACATGGCAGCAAAGCACCCGACTTTGTGGGGCGAACCACAGTGTCCACGACCATTGTCAGCGGGTGTCACCACTGCTTCTTCCACTGTTGTGCATGCAATTGAACCCCCTGCAGTGTGTGCAAGGCAATCTCCTGTCCATACTGCATGCAAAGATGCCCCCTCCTCTCAGTCTTCACTTGTTATGGCAGTTTTTCAAGAAACAGCATCAATGTCCACGTCCATGTCCCACCGCAGTGTTCAATTATCCATATCCCAGACCTTTGAACGAAAGCGGAAATTCGCAGCTAACGCCCCACAGGCCACAGTCCTAAATTCGCATATTTCACGACTGCTTGCGTTGGAAATGCTGCCTTTTAGGCTGGTGGAGATGGAATCCTTCCGCAACCTTATGGCGGTGCCCGTCCCTCGGTACTCGGTCCCCAGCCGACACTATTTTGCCCGGTGTGCCGTCCCCGCACTACACAAGCACGTGTACCAAAACATCTGCCGTGCCCTCAACAACGCAGTTACTGGGAGAGTCCACCTGACAACGGACACGTGGACAAGTGCTTGTGGCCAGGGACGGTACATCTCCCTGACGGCATACTGGGTAAACATAGTGGAAGCCGAGACCCAGTCGGATCTTGGGACGGAACACATCCTCTCCACACCGAGGATTGCGGGCCCTATGTCAGTCAGTTGCCCCCACAGTGTACAGCTCCTGCGCATCATCCTCCTCCTCATGTTCAGCCTCCATCTCAGATATCACCACATCAGTTACAAGCTGGAAGCACTGCAGTACTGCCTCCGCCAAGCGGCAACAGGCTGTGCTGAAACTTCTAAGCTTAGGTGAGAAACCTCACACTGCTTGTGAGTTGTGGACAGCTGTGAAAGAGCAGGCAGATCTGTGGCTGAGACCGCTGAACCTACATCCAGGCATGGTCGTGTGTGACAATGGCCGTAACCTGGTGGCGGCTCTGAGGTGAGGCGAGATCACACACGTACCATGCCTGGCTCATGTGCTTAACCTCGTGGTTCAGCGGTTTCTTAAATCGTACCCCGAGTTGCCAGATCTGCTCGTCAAAGTACGCCACCTGTCAGCTCATTTTCACAAGTCGGCTACAGCTTCCGCCGCCCTTGCTGTGTTGCAGCAGCGTTTGCAGCTTCCGTCACACCGACTGGTGTGTGATGTCCCCACACGTTGGAACTCTACCCTCCACATGTTGCAAAGGATTTGTGAGCAAAAGAGAGCAGTTGTGGAGTACCAGCTGCAACAAGGCCGTCGATATTCAGGTCAGACTCCACACATAAGACCTCAGGAGTGGACCTGGATGTCTGACATCTGTACCATCTTGACAAACTTTGAGGAGTCCACCCAGATGGTGAGTGGCAATGACGCCATCATTAGCTTCAGCATTCCACTTGTCTGTCTTTTGCAACGCTCTCTGCAGAGAATTAAAGAGGCGGCATTGCAGCCAGAGTATGATGAGATGGATCAAGAAGCCGTAGCGGTCAATTACACACAGCCCAGCCTCTTCTCATCCCAACGTGTATTGGGGGACAATGAGGGAGAGGAGGAGGAGGAAGAACAGGAGCTTGTATCATGCTCTGTAGACGGTAGTACCAGTACGTCATTTCAGCGTGGGTGGCCTGAGGACAGGGGGGAGGAGGAGGAGGAGGAGGAGGAGAGCATGGTCAGTCGTCATCTTGGTGAGGACACGGAAGTCTTGCCCGTTACCAGTCTGGCACGCATAGCTGACTTTATGTTACGCTGCCTTAACCATGACCCTCGCGTTGTCAAAATGTTGGGTGACAGTCATTACTGTTTGGTGACACTTTTAGACCCCTGCTACAAGGAGAACTTTCACTCTCTTATTCCTGAAGTGGAGAGGTCTACAAAAATGGGGCAGTACCAGAAGGCCCTTGCTGCAGAACTGTTAAAAAAGTTCCGATCTGAACACGCTAGCGGCAGAGGTCACAGTTCGTTGACCAAACAAGGCGTACAAGCGAGAGAGAGGCAACTCCAATCCAGCAGAGGCAGGGGAACACTGTCAACGTTCTGGGCAGTTTTCTGAGACCCCCCCAGCTTACAGGCCCTGAGGTGCTGGGTACTCTCACAAGGAGTGGAAAGTTTCAAAAGATGGTGAGGGAGTACTTTGCCGACCGTACCAGCGTCCTCCGTGATTCCTCTTATCAAAATGAACAAGGGCTGGATTGGGCCAGACTTCTCATCACCACAAAATGACAGCAGAGTAACATAAAGTCAAATCCACAGTTTTTTCGGAAGGTGTATTCACATGCACCGCTTCACACCCACACATGGGTATACGCTTCCTTATTTCGGCTGTTTTATGTTCTTCTCCTTATCCTCAGCCTCCACCACCACTATACCACCAGGGTGACCGTGGTCCGTGTTGCCATTATTGAAAGTTCCTCCGTCCTTATTTTTGTCAGCTTTTGCTTGGAAGGCATAAGCAAAGACTGTGGGAGACCCACTCCCCAATAATGGGAATAATATTTTTAAGATGCTGTACTGTATGGTTCTCGTAAAGGGCATTGCAAGTTCCTCCATCCTAATTTTTGGCAGCTTTTGCTTGGAAGGCATAAGCAAATACTATGGGAGACCCACTCCCCAATCATGGGAATAATGTTTGTAATATGCTGTACTGCATGGCTCTTTTAAGGGGCATTGCAAGTTCCTCCGTCCTAATTTTTGGCAGCTTTTGCTTGGAAGACATAAGCAAATACTATGGGAGACCCACTCCCCAATCATGGGAAAAATGTTTGTAATATGCTGTACTGCATGGCTCTTTTAAGGGGCATTGCAAGTTCCTCCGTCCTAATTTTTGGCAGCTTTTGCTTGGAAGACATAAGCAAATACTATGGGAGACCCACTCCCCAATCATGGGAAAAATGTTTGTAATATGCTGTACTGCATGGCTCTTTTAAGGGGCATTGCAAGTTCCTCCGTCCTAATTTTTGGCAGCTTTTGCTTGGAAGACATAAGCAAATACTATGGGAGACCCACTCCCCAATCATGGGAAAAATGTTTGTAATATGCTGTACTGCATGGCTCTTGTAAGGGGCATTGCAAGTTCCCCCGTCCTAATTTTTGGCAGCTTTTGCTTGGAAGGCATAAGCAAATACTATGGGAGACACACTCCCCAATAATGGGAATAATGTTTTTAAGATGCTGTACTGTATGGCTCTTGTAAGGGGCATTAAAACCGTCTTGGTAAGCTACTGGGACCTCCACGTCTCTTCTGAGGGGCATTAAAAGTGTCTTGTTAAGCTACTGCGACATCCACCACTTTTCCAAGGGGCATTAAAACTGTCTTGTTAAGCTACTGTGACCTCCACCACTTTTCCGAGGGGCATTAAAAGCGTCTTGTTAAGCTACTGGGACCTCCACGTCTCTTCTGAGGAGCAATAAAAGCATCTTGTTAAGCTACTGGGACCTCCACGTCTCTTCTGAAGGGCATTAAAAGCATCTTGTTAAGCTACTGGGACCTCCACCACTTTTCCGAGGGGCATTAAAAGCGTCTTGTTAAGCTACTGTGACCTCCACGTCTCTTCTGAGGGGCATTAAAAGCGTCTTGTTAAGCTACTGTGACCTCCACTTCTCTTCCAAGGGGCATTCAAACCGTCTTGTTAAGCTACTGGGACCTCCACGTCTTTTCCGAGGGGCATTAAAACCATCTTGTTAAGCTACTGTGGCCTCCACGTCTCTTCAAAGGGGCATTAAAAGCGTCTTCTTAAGCCACTCTGAACTCCACAGCTCTTCCAAGGGGCATTGAAATGTTGTTTTTAATTGCCTCTAACCTCCACGACTCTTCCAACGGGCATTGCATTTCCTCCTAATTTTAGTCAGCTTTTGCTTTTCAATGAAAAGGCGAAAACTAAGGGAGACCCACTCCCCAATAATGGGTAGAAGGTTTTTAGTACGCTGTAATCCATGTCTGTTTCAAGGGGCATTGCAGTTCTTCATAATTTTTGGAAAGCCTTCCATTTACTGTTTAGGCCAACAGTGTACAGGAGACCCAGTTGCTATAAATGGAAAAAACGGTTTAGTTAAGGCCCTCTGACCTCCATGTCATTTCCAAGGGGCATTGGAATGCCTCAAAATTTTTGGTAGGCATTGTACTCATTGTATGCCCTATAATTGTGTAGCCGAACCGCTCATTTTGTTACAGAAACATATCCGACAAGACATATGTGGTTGACTGGCCTGATATTGATGTGAATGGTCCCTGTTCCTCCTGATCTTTCTCCTTTGCCACTACCTCATCCATCATTTATCACCTGAAGCTTTGTTTTAACGGGAGTCATAGAACTGGGATAGTAGCAGGAAAACATCCAGCAATCCTCGGAGGAGGTAGGATATGCGCCAAAACGCTGACCACCTCAGGCCTAGCCGCTACATACATGCGCTTGCATTCCAAGAAAACAAACCAGATGCTAACTTCTATCATCATCATCATCATGCTCCTCACCTTGGCACTCTCAACTCCCCTGATGGGGAAGCCAGGGCCCACCAGAGCAGTCTGTTTCTCTGGTGGGCTCGTCCAATGCTGCCCTAAAGCAGGCCGGACTAAGAAAAGTGTGTGTGGGGATGTTCCAAGGAGAAATAGGGGCGGCTGGGGACCGTTTATGGACACCCGGCTGCCCCCAGGTGGCTGGGGACCGTGTGTGGACACCCGGCCGTGGGGCAGCTGGGGACCGAGTATGGACACCCGGCCACCCCCTGGCGGCTGGGGACCGAGTGTGGACACCCGGCCGCCGGGCGGCTGGGGACTGAGTATGGATTCCAGGCCGCCAATGCAGCCATGACGTGGTGGCCAGATTCCGCCTCCACATGCCTAAAAGGCCCAATTTCAAGTGCAAGCAAGCAAGCAGTATGGTATTGCAGCCTGGGGGTGGGTGGGTGGCAGGCTGCACACTTACACTTGCATTCCAAGAAAACAAAGCAGATGCTAACTTGTATCATCATCATCATGCTCCTCACCTTGGCACTCTCAACTCCCCTGATGGAGAAGCCAGGGCCCACCGGAGGAGTCTGTTTCTCTGGTGGGCTCGTCCAATGCTGCCCTAAAGCAGGCCAGGCTAAGAAAAGTGTGTGGGGGGATGTTCCAAGGAGAAATAGGGGTGGCTGGGGACCGTTTATGGACACCCGGCTGCCACCAGGCGGCTGGGGACTGAGTGTGGACACCCGGCCGCCGGGCGCCTGGGGACTGAGTATGGATTCCAGGCCGCCAACGCAGCCATGACGTGGTGGCCAGATTCCTCCTCCACATGCCTAAAAGGCCCAATTTCAAGTGCAAGCAAGCAAGCAGTGTGGTATTGCAGCCTGGGGATGGGTGGGTGGCAGGCTGCACACTTACACTTGCATTCCAAGAAAACAAAGCAGATGCTAACTTGTATCATCATCATCATGCTCCTCACCTTGGCACTCTCAACTCCCCTGATGGAGAAGCCAGGGCCCACCGGAGGAGTCTATTTCTCTGGTGGGCTCGTCCAATGCTGCCGTAAAGCAGGCCGGGCTAAGAAAAGTGTGTGGGGGGATGTTCCAAGGAGAAATAGGGGCGGCTGGGGACCATTTATGGACACCCGGCTGCCCCCAGGCGGCTGGGGACCGTGTGTGGACACCCGGCCGCGGGGCAGCTGGGGACCGAGTATGGACACCCGGCCGCCCCCTGGAGGCTGGGGACCGAGTGTGGACACCCGGTCGCCGGGCGGCTGGGGACTGAGTATGGATTCCAGGCCGCCAACGCAGCCATGACGTGGTGGCCAGATTCCGCCTCCACATGCCGAAAAGGTCCAATTTCAAGTGCAAGCAAGCAGTATGGTATTGCAGCCTGGGGCTGGGTGGGTGGTTGGCTGCATATTTGCGCTTGCATTGCAAGGAATGGGGGAGGTACAATTGAACAGTGCCCTGGGACAAGAACTTGCACAGGGATAGTTGCAAGTCTGCATCTTCTGATGCGGCAAGGATGACTTTTGATGGGCACACTTTTAGGCAGTGACCTGAGTGTCAGAGATGCTTCCAGGGGTCTTCCCCATGCTGTTCACATGTCTTTTCAGCACTGTATGCATGTGTCACACAGCACATGGCCGGATAAGGTTGTAAAATGTTAAAATGACATTTCCCGGTGAATGCATTTGTCACGGTTGAAAGCAATACAAAAGTGCAAAAACGCATAAAAAATGCTACTTGTGAACATAGCCCAAGGTGTGGAGGAGTATTTTTTTGGGGGGTTATTTATTTTACCTTATACACAAGTCTTTACCGTGGAAAGAAACTTCCTTAACATATTTCACAGGAAAGCAGTTTCAGTTTCAGTTTTGAACGTTTTATTGTGAGCCTTTAAAAGTGGCTTAATACCTCTGACCACGTTGTTGAC
Source organism: Phyllobates terribilis (assembly GCF_046119375.1). Lineage (NCBI taxonomy): Eukaryota > Metazoa > Chordata > Amphibia > Anura > Dendrobatidae > Phyllobates > Phyllobates terribilis. The sequence goes on from NW_027364296.1 coordinate 109,680, forward strand.
AGCAGTGACCTGGGGGTCAGAAATGCTTCCTGGGGCGATCCCCATGTTGTCCCCATGTCATTTGAGCACTGTCACTATCGTTTTGGGCACTTGTTAGGCTTTTAAAAGTCTGCCGGGGGTGCCGCCGCAAAAAATGCTCGGGTCTCCCATAGACTAACATTGGGCTCGTTGCTCGGGTCGAGCACCTGAGTATCACGGCGAGCTTGGCCCGAGCTTCGAGCACCCAAGCATTTTAGTGCTCGCTCAACACTAGTTGGAAGTGTAGAGCTGCAATGCACTCTGTGTGCCTCATTGCTGTCTTGGAAAAAACCTCTCTTAATGTTGTGCAAAAATGTATTTCGATACTCCAGCATTCGCAGATCCCTTTTCAGGGCGGGAAGCATGTGGCAAAATGTACTCTTATAATATGAATCGAACAGAATTGCAAGCCAGTAGTCAGCATTATTTAGAATCATAACTATACGTGGATCATGTTGCAGATAGTGCAGCAAGAAGGCACTCATATGTTGGGCTCTTCCAAGAGGTTCAAGCCCATGCTGTGTTGGTGGCTGGGTAATTCTGAAGCTTGTTTCCTCTGTCCCCTCCCACCAAACACGAACAGAGAGAGGATGTTTATCCTCTTCATGTTCTGACTGTTGCTCGGCCCCATCACCTTTTCCATTTGTTCCTCGCCTCTTGCACCTTCACTAACAATTTGTCTGGTATCACCAACCCCCCTTCAATCGCAGTGAACCACCCTCCCTTGGCACCCTGAGATGCCCCCCAGTGTATGACGTTAGTAACAGAAGAAAGTATTTTAGTGTGGATGAGGCCTCTATAGCATAGCAGATATGCTCTAAACTACACTGCTCAAAAAAATAAAGGGAACACAAACAACAGAATAGAACTTCAAATAAATCAAACTTCTGTGAAATCAAACTGTCCACTTAGGAAGCAACACTGATTGACAATCAATTTCACATGCTGTTGCGCAAATGAAAGAGACAATAGATGGAAATTATTGGCAATTATCAAGACACACTCAATAAAGGAGTGGTTCTGCAGGTGGGGACCACAGACCACATCTCAGTACCAATGCTTTCTGGCTTATATTTTGTTCACTTTTGAATGTTGGTTGTGCTTTCACACTCGTGGTAGCATGAGACAGACTCTACAACCCACAGAAGTTGCTCAAGTAGTGCAGCTCATCCAGGATGGCACATCAGGTCACAGGTCTGGGAGGAGATCCCACAGGAGACCATCCGCAACCTCATCAGGAGCATGCCCAGGCATTGTAGGGAGGTCATACAGGCACGTGGAGGCCACACACAATACTGAGCCTCATTTTGACTTGTTTTAAGGACATTACTTCAAAGATTGAATTTAATTTTGGGGGTGACTCCAAATCCAGGCCTCCATTGGTTAATAAATTTGATTTCCATGGATGATTTTTGTGTGATTTTGTTGTCAGCACATTCACCTTTGTACAGAACAAAGTATTCAATTAGAATATTTCATTCATTCAGATCTAGGATGTGTTATTTGAGTGTTCCCTTTATTTTTTGAGCAGTGTATTTCAAACTGAGACGCCCATCTCCGCTTATATTATAGATAACTGCCTTTCTGCTCTATCTGCAGCATGTGGTCTGAGGCACGACAGGCACAATCTAGTACAGTCCTCACGTGTGGTCTGGTGCACGGCTGGCACCATCTAGTACCGTCCTCACGTGTGGTCTGTTGCACAGCAGGCACCATCTAGTACCGTCCTCACGTGTGGTCTGGTTCACAGCTGGCACCATCTAGTACCGTCCTCACGTGTGGTCTGGTGCACGGCTGGCACCATCTAGTACCGTCCTCACGTGTGGTCTGGTGCACGGCTGGCACCATCTAGTACCGTCCTCACGTGTGGTCTGGTGCACGGCTGGCACCATCTAGTACCGTCCTCACGTGTGGTCAAGGGCACAGCAGGCACTATCTAGTAACGTCCAGTCCTATGGATGTCGCTGGTCTTCTGACACGGTCCTCCTTCTCTGCTTCATGTGGATTACACCTCCAACGTCAGCCACACAGCCTCTGCAATCACCTTGCTGTGCAGGCACACTTCTCTGCTCTGTGGGGGGAAAAGGTAGAGAGAAGTGCGCCTGCGCAGGAGCGCGATGAAAGACACTGTCTCGATGATGTAGGACACGTCATCCACTTGAAGAACGAAGGACGGCAATCTCAGGAAGAGGAGGCGCCAGATTAACACTAGAGAAACCCATTGGATGGGACCGCCCTGTAGGTGAGTCTAATATAAGGGGTTTTTTTACGTTATGCAGATCGGCTTGGGGACTTATATACAGCATTCTAGGGCATACAGGTGGTGGTCATACTTTATTTGGGGAAAACCAGGTGACAGATTTCTTTTAAGCAGGTTTTCATCTATGCAGCTTGTACAAGTGAAGTTCATTGTTTCAAAAGTGGGTTACCTATCTAAGCTATGTTATTATAGTACCTTTTACATGGTTTACACAGATGCATCATGGGCTTTTCCTGCCCTATGAGTAAAATGAAAGGCTAAAATACAATGTGGAAGCTTAATCAGAGAAATGTTTTATTTACATTCAGAACAGGTTTAAAAAAACAAATAACAATTACCACAGAAATCTCAAGCTTTTAATTGTAGAAATATTACAGTATATAAATAACATTTTAACATTATGTATAGAAATAATTCTAATTTTATAAAAGTGCATTTATGGGAGGATTGTGTTAAGGTTTTTGGCTTTGCCCCAACCCCTCAGCCTGCCTCCGGTGTCTGATGTTTCAGCGTCCTGGAACTGAGATCATGATGCCTGCTTTGGATAGCAAATCAATAGCCTTGAAAAACCCAGGAATAAGTGAAGGGGGTCTTTGGGGACATTGGTCTCGAAAACAAGGCAGCGTGAAAAATTCTATTTTGTGGCTGTAGTCGACAACATCTCAGACCCAAGTGTTGTTGACTACTGAGAGACACTCATCCCGGAACCAAAGGAGACTGCCATCCACCCTCAGAAACATCCCAGGTGGGAACACCGCATCATACCGAAGAGAATCTGCTAGATCCGGACCGGCGCTGGTGAGTTCGTTGATGCCAGGAGGGGGCTAGCCAGTGGGAAACCTTTTGTTACAGGAGAAACCTGCAAAATGCAGGACAATGGGAGTGAGACTCCCTGGGGTTAGGTATAGAGAGAAGAGAAAGAAACAGGTGCTAGAGGGGAGCTAGGCTGTGGCCCCGGTGGCAGAGCTTACTCAGACACTGCATCCTGAGGACCTTGAGAGGCTGAAGGTGGCGGTGATCCGGCAGAACCAGGCGATGAGGCAGCAGAGTTTAGGTGAGCTGCGGCAGTGTTCTAAATTGGTGACAGAAATATGGGGCCGAGTAGAATAAGAAGGAGAACGAGGCAGTGTCAGGAAAAACACGTGCAGGGTTCATGCGCACCAAAATACAAAGTGTGCCTTGATAGGTGGAGGGCGGAAAGCGCTGGAGAGTTGGCGTGCGTGATTGTTTAGGCAGCTAGGGGTGTGGCCCGGCCACCGGAGAAAGTCTAGACTGAAGTCTGGATATTTTTAAAAGAGGGGCCGCAGAAGCCTCTGGAAAACGTGGAGGTGGCGAATCGAGCACCCTCACTGCCTGGTAGGATATATCTATCGCAGACCGATGATGAAGCTGGGCATAAGATAACCTGATCCTTCTGGATCTGGGGGGCGAGTGGGCAGGGGATTAGTGCCAAGGACAGTCTGCCAGGGAATCCCAAACACTGCTGTTGTGTTAGGGTCCTGCCTCGTAGACCACAGAGGATACAGTAGTGAAACAATTCCACTGTCGCCCTCACAAACCGTATCTGAAAGAAAAAGGGGAATAATTAATAAAAATAAAAAAAAGTAAGGCTACATAAACATTGCGTTCTGTTATATATCCGAAATCCCCAGCAAAACGGGGTCTGACATATGCGCTGACTGGGGCCATAGACTGCAATGGTGATGGCAGAGCGAACATGCACTTTTTTCGGGAGTGTACGCCTATAGGAGGCGGACTCTCAGACACAGTAGCCTATGTCTGAGTGTCCGCCTCCTGTGGGCTTACACTCCGGAAAGCACACGTTCGCTTTGCCATCACTATTGCAGTCTATGGTCACCGTCAGCGCATACGTCCCAACCCCATTTTGCCGGGGATTTCAGACGTATGCCCCAACAGGGACACAGAACGCAATCTGAAAACACCCTAAGGGAGAGTTGGGCCTAGGTCCAGACCCGTGTCTGTATCCTACTGACGCTAAGCTAAAACGGATTAGCTTCATGCCAGTTGATGATGCACCCTTCTGGGGAAGAGCTAACTTTTTTTGCATAGTGTCAGAACATACACCCATGGTTTTTTGTGTCCCCCAATGAAACATTAACCCCCCACCCCAAATCCCCCCACACAGGGTCCCCAGGATTAATCGCCCCACATCAACCAGAAGGCCCCAAAGCATAAATCCCCCAAATCCCACTAGTCCCCACCCTCCTTCAAGCAAACCCACACCAGCCGCCTCCCCAAGCATAAATCCCCACCCCAAATCCCAGCAGACTGCCCTCTACAAATATTATCCCCCCCTCCAGAGGCCCCAAAAGCGTGCATCATCCCCCACAGGCGTGCACCATCACCCCCCCTTCCCCAGTGCCCCAACAGGCGTGCACCATCTCCCCCCCTTCCCCAGAGCCCCCACAGGCGTGCACCATCACCCCCCCTTCCCCAGAGCCCCCACAGGCGTGCACCATCACCCCCCCCTTCCCCAGAGCCCCCACAGACGTGCACCATCACCCCCCCTCCCCAGAGCCCCCACAGGCGTGCACCATCATCCTTCTCCAGAGCCCCCACAGGTGTGCACCATCACCCCCCCCTTCCCCAGAGCCCCCACAGGCGTAAACCATCATCCCCCCCCTTCCCCAGAGCCCCCACAGGCATGCACCATCATCCCCCCCTTCCCCAGAGCCCCCACAGGTGTGCACCATCATCATCCCCCTTCTCCAGAGCCCCCACAGGCGTGCGCCATCATCCCCCCCTTCCCCAGAGCCCCCACAGGCGTGCACCATCATCCCCCCCCTTCTCCAGAGCCCCCACAGGCGTGCACCATCATTCCCCCCTTCCCCAGAGCCCCAACAGGTGTGCACCATCATCCCCCCCCCTTCCCCAGAGCCCCCACAGGCGTGCAACATCATCCCTCCCTTCCCCAGAGCCCCGCATAGGCGTGCACCATCATCACCCCCCCTTCCCCAGAGCCCCCACAGGCGTGCACCATCACCCCCCCCCTTCCCCAGAGCCCCCACAGGCATGCACCATCATCACCCCCTTCCCCAGAGCCCCCACAGAAGTGCACCATCACCCCCCTTCCCCAGAGCCCCCACAGGCGTGCACCATCATCCCCCCCTTCCCTAGAGCCCCCACAGGCATGCACCATCATCCTCCCCTTCCCTCAACTCCTCTCTCCTCTCTCCTTTTGCCTTCGGCCACACTCGGGGACCTCAGAACTCAGCAGCAGACGAGCTGCGTCTTCGCTGCTCTCAGCATCAGCACGCTCTCAGACTCTCTCTTAGTCTGACTGATCTCTGACTAACTGCCTGGCTCCACCCTCCATATATATATATCCCTATAAGGGCTCCCTCTGGTGGTGTGAGGTGGAAGGGTGGAGGTGTTTGTATGTAATGAAGGCCTCTTGTGGAGAAGTCCGTCCATGCACCCTGGGTCCTGTGGTACCTGTGCGCAGCAGGGTGCCACACACTAATGGTATGTCCACTCATGTCAGGAGAATTGCAGTTTGACTGCTTTACTGCAGCAAGGTATATTTTTCTCGGAATCGCCCTGGCATTTCACAAAAAATATACTTTGAAAGGCAGCCAGGCCGGGGACTATAGGGACAGACAAGACTAGTCCGGCTCCACTGCCGGCCGGCTCTTCCCAGTGCTGCAGCAGATGATTGACGGGTCTCTCCCTATGTACACGCAAGAGACATGCCAATCACCTGGTATTGCACTGTGAGAAGCTGGCAGCACCATACTTGTCTGGAATCTGCCTTTGATCCTCAGCTGGGTCTTCAAAATATGTTTGCTATGAAACATCAGAGCATTTCAGAGAATATACCTGCTGCAGTCATAAAGCCAGGCTGCGATTCGTACTGCCCGTGGTTTTGGGCAGTACGAAATAAATAAACAATTGTGTGGACTTTCCTCACCATCTCACCATATTCTAGCTTACAAAGTAACTAAATGCATAGAAATAGCATACAATATACTGAGCAATTGAATGTTATCATTCAGAATTATGCCTCATTCACATGTGTTTTTTTGTGTAAGAATAAACAGCACCATATGTCATCTGCGTGCTTCATGCAAATGTCATTGATTTTTGTTCTGTGTCCATTCTTACCATTGCTGTGGCATCCGTTTTTCTGATATGCAAAAGAAAAGATTCCAAGCTTCTCTTGTTTGTCCACTGTATGTTGGAAATATTGGCCTGTACATAGTGGCATTATCAGCATATTTGTAGGAGGTTGGCTTATTCTGACTTTTGCTATAGGGCCCCATAATATCTGTTAAACAATTGATTAATCAGTTTTCAGAACCTACTGCTTCAACAATGATGTTCTTGGTGGTTCTTTGCCAGTGTCATCCTGACATATGATTGCAGCAGCTGCTGATTGCAACAATGATGTCAACACCTACAAACATGACACATAGTCAACATAGCATAAAGATAACATTTTATTGAAGAATTTAAAATTAACAACTAAAAATAAAAAGAAGAGAAATGCCCAAATTATCAGACACCAAGGGATCAGCTTGTACTAAACCATGGCAAGGATAGAAAGAACAGATCGCAGCATACAAAGTGCATCATAGAACTCACAGATCCAACACTGCCCGTATAAAGTGTAATAAGACTCAAGTCGGAAAGGATAATATCATGTAAAGTGCTTAGTGCAACAAATATACCCCAACTGGGTATTTAGAAAAGCAGCCTCAATTATATAACATTAATAAATTATAAAAGTGCTGAGTGTCAGAGTGCTTATAATAAACATAGTGAAGCACATAGTCAAAAACAAATCAGAGAGCATGACTGCTGAAAAGATTTTAGAGGGCAAGCATAAGCCTGTGTATATTAGTATTCAGAACAGATCCGTATCTCATAATGTGAGAGATAGTAGTAAAGTACCTGCCAATCCCAGTGTCCGCATCCTCGTGAAAGCCTTTCAGCGAAATGCGCATCAGTACCCTGCGGACACTGTGGGATTGACAGGTACTTTACTTTACTACTATCGCTCACCACAGCTCTCACACAGTATGATGTCCCTGACAGCCCTCCATTCAGTATGATGTTCCCCACAATCCTCTCATACAGTATAATGTCTCCCACAGGCCCCCAGACAGAATGGTCAGCATAGCCCCCAAACAGCATAATGTCCCCCGTAGCTTCTTATACAGTATGGTCACCACAACTGCCCCAGTATAATATCCCCACAGCCCCCTATACACTATGGTCACCAGGGCTGTGGAGTCGGAGTGGTGGAGTCAGAGTCGGTGTCCTTTTTTGTGGAGTCGGTATAAAATGGACCTACTCCAACTCCTAAAATATATAATAAATTCGGTATAGTAGTTCAATGCAGTTTGTGGGGAATATTTTTTTTCATAGCCCCCTATACACTATGGTCACCAGGGCTGTGGAGTCGGAGTGGTGGAGTCAGAGTCGGTGTCCATTTTTGTGGAGTCGGTATAAAATGGACCTACTCCAACTCCTAAAATATATAATAAATTCGGTATAGTAGTTCAATGCAGTTTGTGGGGAATATTTTTTTCATAGGAATTTGGGAAAGTTATGAAATGTCCTATAAATGTCTGTCCTATTCCTGATCTAAGGGTCTAGACTTGAGGTGAATCTGTGCTACAGTAAATTTATCACTTAAACATGAGCCATGTATGAGGGAGTTGGAGTCGTGGAGTCGGAGTTGGTGTCATGGAAATTGAGAAGTCGGAGGTTTGGCTTACCTTTTCCTCCTGCTGAAGTCTGAGAATCCTCTTTCATTGCTCCCATAAAATTTTATGCAAACAAAAAGTGCCTCCCAAACACTGTATGATACCCCGACAGAGGATTCCTCCACATTCACAGTATAATGACCCTACTGTACCTCACCTCCCAAGACAAAGTAAGGTGACTCCAACACAGTATGATCCCCCAACTGTGACCCTCACACTGCTTTCCATGCATATCAATGGGCCTACATACAGTATAATGGCCCGCACTAGCCCTCAAACAGTATAATGGCCTCCACACAGTATGATGGACCCACACAAACCTTCACATTGTATAATTGCTTGCATACAGTATAGAAAAGATCAGGGGATCTGCCTGAAGCATAAGCTTTGCAGGCAACCACCCTCACACAGAAATGTAACACCACTACTACCGTGTTTCCTCGAAAGTAAGACCCCCCCGAAAGTAAGGCAGGGTGGGGGGGGGGGGTCCGCCAATGTAGGGCACCCCCCGATTGTAAGGCAGGGTAGCGGGGGGGGGGGGCGGGGAATGTAAGGCTGATTGGCCGATCAGCCTGTTCGTCACAGGCTCCCTAGTCCCTGCTGGCCACCAGCTCGAGCTGTGATTGGCCAGTCAGCCGGCTCGCAGCTGATTGGCCGAATCAGCTGCGACGTCACCGCCTACAGGCTCGCTCCGATTGGTCCAGCTTCCCCGGCATCCGAATCGTCAGCCCGGCACCGCAGAGGAGATCGAAACAGAAGGAAAGTAACGGTAAGTTCCGAAACTCTCTCTGTGTGTGTGTGTGTGTGTGTGTACGGTATGTGTACGGTATGTGTATGGGTGCCGTTTGGGGCTGTATGTGTCAGTGTGTGTACGGTACCGGTACGATACCGTGTTTCCTCGAAAGTAAGACCCCCCCGAAAGTAAGGCAGGGTGGGGGGTTTCGGGGGGGGGGGGGGGGGTCCGCCAATGTAGGGCACCCCCCGAAAGTAAGGCAGGGTGGGACTTTTGGGGGTAAAATTAATGTAAGACAGGGCCTTACTTTCGGGGAAACACGGTATGTCACTATGTAACATAGTTATAGCTCTCTGAGTAAAGATAATGTAAAAGAAACCTACAGTCCCATGTAACGCCACAATTAACACAGTGATTATATGTGGCAACAGAACCAAACCAAAGTGCAAAGATACATGCAACATGTTGGAAAAAAAGTTACATTGAAACTCCTTTCCACATATCTGTGCATCGTGTTGGTAAAAACCATGAATGTAAGAGATGTATAATCATAGTGAGACCATGTTCCCACCGGTGTATCTGCATTCAGAAACAAACAGGATGTCTTGAAGGGGTTTTCCCAAGAACAAAAGTTGATTTTAATCAATAGATCTTGGAATAATAATAACTTCCACAATTGGATGTGTTTAAATAAAATGTTCCTGTGCTGAGATAATCTTATAAATGTGCCCCTGCTGTGTACTGTGTAATGGCTGTGTCTGACCATATAGGAACATGGTCCGATCATACCACATCTCCTGGGCAGGGGAGGACGCAAGAGAGTATACAGACATTACAGCAGGGGATCACAGCTGATTCTTTCTTTGAAGTAAAACATTGTTTAAAAACAGGCAGGGAAATGTTTTACCTCACAAAAAGAATCAGCAGTGATCCCCTGCTGTAATATCTGTATACTCTGTATACTCTTTTGCCTCCTCCCCTGCCCAGGAGATGTGGTATGATCAGACCATGTTCCTGTAAGGTCAGACACAGCCATTACATGGGACACATTTAAAAGATTATCTCGGCACAGGGACATTTTATTTAAGCACATCCAATTGTGGAGCTTACTATTATTCCAAGATCTATTGATTTACTATATTTTTCGGACTATAAGATGCACCGGACCATAAGACGCACACAGGTTTTAGAAGAGGAAAATAGGCGGAAAAAAGCTCCTATGGCATGCTGGGAGTTATAGTTCCCCACATTTATGTCATGTGTTTGCCCTGAGAATTATAACTACCAGCATGTCCTTCTGCTCTTATGCCATGCTGGGAGTTATAGTTTACCACACATTTGTCATGTGGTTGCTCTGAGGAGAACTATAACTCCCAGCACGTCCTTCAGCTCTTATGTCATGCTGGGAGTTATAGCTCACCACAGGAGTGGTACAGTGTTAAATAACATGTGCTTTTTCACTTTACTTTATACTTTACTTCTACCTTATAATGCTTGCCTCTCATTCTGGATAGGAAGGGAGCGGGGTCACACTGGCTGGGGGCTGCGGCAGCGAAGGCGGCTGTGGCAGTGGAGGGGGCTGTGGAGGGGACTGTGGCTGTGAAAAGGGGCTGTGGCTGCGGCTTTGGCTGAGGAGGAGGCTGAGGCTGCGGAGGGGTCTGTGGCTGCAGAGGGGGCTGTGGCAGCAGAGGGGACTGTGGCTGTGGAGGGGGCTGTGGCAGCAGAGTGGGCTGTGGCAGCGGCGTGGGCTGTGGCTGAAGAGGGGCCTGCAGCGTGGGCTGTGGCTGCAGAGGGGGCTATGGCTGCGGAGGGGACTGTGGCTGCAGAGGGGGCTGTGGCTGCAGAGGAGGCTGTGGCTGCGGCGTGGGCTGTGGAGGGGCCTGTGGCAGGGGCTGTGGCTGCGGAGGGGGCTGTGGTAGCAGAGGGGACTGTGGCTGTGGAGGGGGCTGTGGTTGCAGAGGGGTCTGTGGCTGTGGAGGGGGCTGTGGCTGCGGCGTGGGCTGTGGAGGGGCCTGTGGCAGGGGCTGTGGCTGCGGAGGGGGCTGTGGTAGCAGAGGGGGCTGTGGCTGTGGAGGGGGCTGTGGTTGCAGAGGGGGCTGTGGCTGTGGAGGGGGCTGTGGCTGCGGAGGGGGCTGTGGCTGAGGGGGCAGTGGCTGCGCCAGGGGCTGTGTCTGCGGAGGCGGCTGTGGTTGCAGAGGGGGCTGTGGCTGTGGAGGGGGCTGAGGCTGCAGAGTGGGCTGTGGCTGCGGCGTGGGCTGTGGAGGGGGCTGTGGCTGCGGAGGGGGCTGTGGCTGCGGAGGGGGCGGTGGCTGCGGAGGGGGCTGTGGCGTGGGCTGTGGAGTCGGCTGTGGCTGCAGAGGGGCCTGCAGCGGGGTCTGTCACTGTGGAGGGGGCTGTGGCTGTGGAGGGGACTGTGGTTGCAGAGGGGGCTGTAGCTGTGGAGGGGGCTGTGGCTGCGGAGGGGCCTGCAGCGAGGGGCTGTGGCTGCGGATGTGGCTGTCGCTGCGGAGGGGCTGTGGCTGCGGAGGGGGCTGTGGCTGCGGAGGGGGCTGTCGCTGCAGCGGAGGCTATGGCTGCGGAGGGGACTGTAGCTGCGGAGGGGGCTGTGGCTGCGGAGGGGGCTGTGGCTGCAGAGGGGCCTTCAGCGGGGGCTGTGGCTGCAGAGGGGGCCGTGGCTGCGGAGGGGGCTTTGGTTGCAGATGGGGCTGTGGCTTTGGAGGGGGCTGAAGGTGCGGAGGGGCCTGCAGCGAGGGGCTGTGGCTGCGGAGGGGGCTGCGGCTGCGAAGGGGGCTGTGGCTGCGGAGGGGGCTGTGGCAGTGGAGAGGGCTGTGGCTGCGGCAGGGGCTGTGGCTGCGGAGGGGGCTGTGGCTGCGGAGGGGGCTGTGACAGAGCGGAGAGGGCTGTCGCTGTGGCGGGGGCTGTGGCTGCGGAGGGGCCTGCAGTGGGGCTGTGGCTGCGGAGGGGGCTGTGGCTGCGGAGGGGCCTGCAGCGAGGGGCTGTGGCTGCGGAGGGGGCTTTGGCAGCGGAGAGGGCTGTCGCTGCGGCGGGGGCTGTGACTGCGGAGGGGGCTGTGGCAGCGGAGAGGGCTGTCCCTGCGCCGGGGGCTAAGGCTGAGGAGGGGACTGTGGCTGCGGATGGGGCTGTGGCTACCGCAGGGTCTGTGGAGGGGGCTGTGGCTGCAGAGGGGCCCACAGCGGGGGCTGTGGCTGCAGAGGGGGCTGTGGCTGTGGAGGGGGCTGTGGTTGCAGAGGGGGCTGTGGCTGTGGAGGGGGCTGTGGCTGCGGAGGGGCCTGCAGCGAGGGGCTGTGGCTTCGGAGGGGGCTTTGGCAGCGGAGAGGGCTGTCGCTGCGGCGGGGGCTGTGGCTGCGGCGGGGGCTGTGGCAGCTGGGGCAGCGATGGAGCGGTGTTACCCAGTGGGCGCAGCCATGAATTCACTAAGGTCGCGCTAGAAATCAGGAGGTGGACTTTCTCCCATCCAGATCACGCGCTGCAGTGACGTTACTAAGATGCAGGGCAGGGGATGACTGCGCGCTGTTCTGTTCTGTGATGCTGCATTTTTTGTCTCTGTTTGGTGTGACATTTTTTAAATAAAGCTGCTTTGTTTGGGAAGGCACCTCCAGTTAAAAAAATCTTCAAACTTTTTTTTCCTTTTTCAAGTCTTGCAACTTACTGTTTTTTTTGCTTTGTCAAAACTTATTTTGGCACATGTACGTGCAGATTACATACGTCTTTGATGCATTTCTGCCTGGGAAATGTACTAAAAACGCATGTGCGTTTTTTGCTGCAGATTTTCCGCATCTAATGTAAGTCTATGGCGAAAATCTGCACAGAAAATCCAGCGTACCCGCAAGAGAAATTGACATGCTGCGGATCTGAAAAACGCACTGCAGGTCAGTTTACGTGGCATTACAAAGAAGCACAGTGGGCAGGAGATTTCTATAAATCCCATCCACTTTGCTGGAACTGCAAGACACTGCATTTGATACAGCGTCAAAAATGCACTAAAAGCTCATCATGGGAAAGTAGACTTATTGTATTTTTTGGGGGAGTGATGTGACAGAAGAATGGCTATTCTGGCATTTCAACTTTTTTTCTCATTTTAACCCCTTACTGACAAATGACGTATTGGATACCTTATATGCCAGCTTCCAGACTTTACTGGCAAATGATAGCTGTAATAATCAGCCATTATCTGCCTATAACAGCCACGGCTACCTATGAAATGCTGCTGTCAATCTGTGACAGGCGTATTTAGTGAGCACCGGCAAGAGGGCACGTCATTCTGCCACAAGATCGCAGGGTGCAGATGGGTTGCCATGATCCATGATGGCAATAGGGTCTACTGAAGACCACTGTGCCTGTCATGACAGTACTCCTGTGAAAACCAACCCATGGCTGACGTTCATAGGAGACTGTGATTTTTGATATACCGTATTTTTTAAACTATAAGAAGCACCAGACCATAACACGCACCTAGGTTTTAGAGGAGGAAAATAGAAAAAAAATTAAAGTAAAAAATGTGGTCATGATGCACTGTTAAGGAGGAGGGGGTCTGCTGCTGACACTATTATATGGGTAATGTCCCCCAATTATATATCTATATCCCCTATCCTGGTATAAATTCGCCCCCATCCTGTTATATATCGTCCCCTCTTCCTGTTATAAGTTGCCACCATTCCCATTCCCATCCTAGTATACATGGTCCCCCATCCTGGAATGCATGGCACCTCCATCCTGGAATGCATGGCACCCCCATCCCCATTCTGGTATGCATGGCCTCCTCATCCTAGTATGCATTGCACCCCCATCCCCATCCTGGTATGCATGGCTCCCTCATCCTGGTATGCATGTCACCCCCATTCTGGTATGCATGGCCCCCTCATCCTGGTATGCATGGCACCCCCATCCTGATATGCATGACCTCCCCATCCTGGTATGCATGATCCCCTCATCCTGGTATGCATGGCCCCCTCATCCTGGTATGCATGACCCCCTCATCCTGGTATGCATGGCACCCTCAGCTTGGTATGCATGGCACCCCCATCCTGGTATGCATGGCACCCCCATCCTGGTATGCATGGCACCCTCATCCTGGTATGCATGGCACCCCCATCCCCATCCCCGTGCACACAAAAAAAGGATTCTACTCACCTTGCTTGTTTCTGCTCCAGCGCTGCATCCTGTTCTGCTGCCAGCAGCTGATCTCAGTGTGTGAGCCGCACATAACGTCACTGCCATGTGCCCTTAAATGCTGAGATCAGCTCCCGGAATAGTCACTGCTCCCCATGCCGGGACTATGGACGTGGGAAGAAGTGATTATTTACTCTCCTTAACAGTGTGCAGTGTTAGCCGAAGCTGCGGCTCATGCAGCGGCTCGGCTATCTCGTGTGCCCGCTACTAAAGAAAATGAATATTCACTACTCCCCACACCCGTGACTGCAGGAGCTGGCGGCTGGGCTGACACTGTGCGTGCTATTAAGGAGAATGAATATTCAGTGCTCCACATGCCCATAGTTGTGCCCCGCTCCTCCGTCATAGCCGCTCCCCACACACCCCCATCATCCACCGCCACATTCGGACTATAAGACGCACCCCCCACTTTCCTCCAAAATTTTGGAGGAAAAACAGTGCGTCTTATACTCCGAAAAATACGGTATACAGCAATACTGTGGCATTGATTTATGTAGAACAAGTGACCAGATGATCGTGGTTTCAACTCTCCTAAAGGGGTTAACCAATACAGTGAAAAGGAAAAAAATATATATATACTGTATATAGAAGTAAAAAAAAAACCTTAATACACATATCTGGCATTGCTACGTTCGTAAAAGTCTGATCTATTAAAATATAAAGTAAATTAATCCAATCAGTAAATAGAATAACGAGAAAAAAAATCAAAACGCCAGAATTGCGGTTTTGCAGTCGCCGCAACAACATAAAAAAATGTAATAAGAAGTTATCCAAACACGTATCTACCCTAATATTATAGCACTAAAAACACCACCTCGGGGACACCAGCTCGAGGCGCAAAAAAAACAACCCTTCCAAAGCTCCATATCTTGAAAATTTTAATTGTTACGACTCTTGAAAAATGGCATCGCAAGCAAAATATTTTATTTTTTTTACCACAATTTCAGAAATATTTTTCACCACTTAAAAGGAAAACTATAAATATTTGGTATTTGCATAATAGTACTGACCAGGGGAATCATATTGCCAGGTCTTTTAAAATGAACACAGAAAATAAAAAAAACAAAAAAAACAATTGCTGAACTGTGTTTTTTTTTTAATATACATATGCACATTATACAGACACATAACCTACACATATACATATATATAAACACACATTATACATATTGTAGCATCAGCGTCTCTGCCTCCTGCCCGGCAGAGACGCCGCCCCCCTTACCGACGCGGTGCTGCTCCGGCGTCTTCTGGCCTCTCTGCAGCTGCTGCTGGTGCACGCAGCTTCCCAGGCCCTGTGCTTAGGGCGTGCACGTGCGCTCCCGCCCTCTTAAAGGGGCCACGTGCGCCGTCCTAAAAAGTCCCCGGCCAATGGCTGGAGGACTTCCCCTATA
This sequence comes from Phyllobates terribilis, assembly GCF_046119375.1. NCBI lineage: Eukaryota > Metazoa > Chordata > Amphibia > Anura > Dendrobatidae > Phyllobates > Phyllobates terribilis. The sequence goes on from NW_027364296.1 coordinate 125,004, forward strand.
AAAGGCACCTCCTCCAATATGGAGGTGCCAGTGCAAGGTTGTAGCTTTGTGTGATACTCTGCTTCAGCCCTCAGGTCCCGCTGCTAGCCTGACTACCAGTCCAGCCCGCCAGCCAGACTACAAGTTCAGCCCGCCAGCCAGACTACAAGTCCAGTCCGCCAGCCAGACTACAAGTCCAGTCCGCCAGCCAGACTACAAGTCCAGCCCGCCAGCCAGACTACAAGTCCAGCCCGCCAGCCAGACTACAAGTCCAGTCCGCCATCCGGACTACTAGTACAGTCCGTCTGCTTGTCTACTCTCCAGCCCGACAGTCTGCCTACTGCCAGTCTGCCAGTTTGTCTATGGGCTCTGCCCGCCTGCTTACCTGGAAGTACCTGCCCGTTAACTGCCGTGCCTTCCAGCCAGCCTACCTGGAGGCTCCTGTCCATTAGCTGCCATGCCTGCCAGCCCGCTTACCTAGAAGCACCTGCCTGTTACCTGCCGCGCCTACCAGCCAGCCTACCTGGAGGCTCCTGCCGGTTACCTGCCACGCCTGCCAGTCAGTCTGCCCGGATCACCCGCCAGCCTGCCTGCCGTGCTTATCTGCTGTACTGGTCAGTCCCTGCCTTCTGACTCGTGGGAGTCACCTGCTCTCATACAAGGTCGGTCCCCAGAGTAGCACCTGGTCCCTCTGCTCGGTCCCTCCCTGGTCACGGAGTTGATTGAGCCGCCATACGATCTTGGTCGGTCCAAGTTGGTACCTAGTTACGCCCCTCTGGTCCCTCCTTGCACCACAGCACAGAGGTTCCACCACCCGGATCCGTAACAGTTTGCACGGGTCATGGAACCCAGTAGCTCCAAGGCCCCTTCGCTTGCTGACCTGTACCAGGAGGTTTCTCGTCAGAGATCCCATCAGGAAACCATCCTGACCTACCTGCGGTCTGTGAACTCTTGCCTGGACACGCTGTCTGTTCCACCTGTGTCCGCCCCAAGTCGAGCGACATCCGCTCCGGCAGCGCCGCAGCCTACCAGTACCACGGCATCCAGCCTAGGACCCCGGCTTTCTGCGCCTCCTCGTTTTGGAGGTGATCCCGTCCTATGTCGGGGCTTTCTGAAATAGTGCACGCTGCACTTTGAACTTCTGCCACATCAGTTTCCTTCCGACCGGGCCAAGGTGGCGTTCGTCATGTCTCACCTCACCGGGGAATCATTGGCATGAATTTAACCCTCTATGAGAGAGAGGGGATTCCCTGGTGTCTGATCTTGCGGCTTTCCTCACTGCCGTCCGGAAGGTTTTCGATGAACCCGGACGAAGGATTTCTACGGCCTCCTCATTGCTCCGTCTCTGCCAAGGGAGTCTCATCGTGGCCCAGTATGCCATACGGTTCCGTACCCTCGCTTCTGAGCTTGCCTGGAACAACGAGGCCCTGGTGTCCACATTCTGGGAGGGCCTTTCCGGTCGGATTAAGGACGAGTTAGCCGGCCGGGACGTTCCTACCACTCTGGATGACCTAGTGTCACTAGCAACCCAGATTGACATCCGTTTCCTAGAACGTGCTAAGGAGTCTACCCGGGAGAGAAGATTTCCTCGTCTTGCTCCTGCTTTCCAGAGACCTGCTTCCCAACCTGCAACTCCCCGGGCACGCTCGCCGGAAACTATGCAGATCGACTAGACCAAGATGGGCAAATCTCGCCAAGAGACACGCCGAGCTGAGGGGAGCTGTTTCTACTGCGGCAGTAAGGAGCACCTGATTCGTTCCTGCCCGGTGAAGCCGGGAAACTCCAGTGTCTAGGACCGCTCGGGGAGGTCGTCCTAGGCAAAAATAAATCCTCCCCGTCCTTGACTTTATCCGTCTCTATTTCCTGTGGAGAGAACTTTCGCAGAGTGCATCTTCTTACAGTCACCACTGTACTTACGAGAGCTTCAATCAGCAAGATATCTTGAGTAAACAGTATTTACTTCATACTGGTTTAAACATGAGATACAATTCAGTGTCACACAGTCTGTGTGCTGCTGACATAACACATTCAGGAAAAAAAGAAAAAAACACAGGAAGTAAAAACAACCAACAACTGAGAGTTTTTCTCCCACCATTACAGCAAGCATATAACTTTACACACTATTGCCATCTGCTGTCTCGTTAGTATAAAGTCCTCCTTTCACTTATAATAAGTCCTAATCTGTTGCATATGCCAACACCCTTTCTCAATAGTAAGGACTTATTCAATCAAACCCAACTTTTTTATTAGTCTCTGGTGTTTATCAGCATTCAACGCCTTCGTGAAGATGTCTGCTGTCATTTCTTCAGTAGGACAATACTCTAACTTCAAGACTCCTTGTTCCTGATGATCTCTCAAGAAATTATATTTCACATCAATATGCTTGGTTCTTGGATTGACTCTTTCCATCTGAGCAATCTTCTGTCAGTTGGATCTCCAGCCCAATCTGCATCAACATATCCTGTTAAAATGCAATAATCACTTGTGGGTAATTTCAGCTTAACATTGCTAGTTCCTTTCAAATAATGCATTACTCTCTTCACGGCATTCCAATCAGCTTTATTTGGTTTTGATACCTTTCTACTCAGGATTCCTACTGCTGCTGCGATGTCTGGTCTTGTAACGGTCGCTAGATACAGTAATTTTCCTATTGCTGATTTGTATTCTTCATTATTTAGTAGCATATTTTTTTCACTGTTCATCTCTTTGAGATAATTAGTTTCCATTGGAGACTTTACTGTTTTTGCATCCTTTAATCCAAATTTTTCTGTTATGTCTTGAATCATGTGATTTTGATTCAGTAGGAAACTTCCATCTTCTTCTCTTTCTACCTGTATTCCTAGGTACTGTTTTACATTTCCCAAGTCTTTGATTTCAAAATGTTGCTTCAGGATTTTTAGAATGTTTTCTTTATCCCTTTCTTGTTTAAAACAAATCAAAATGTCGTCTACATATATGAGTACATAAATCCATCTATTAATCAACCTTTTTGTGTACAAGCATGGATCGGCTTTGCTTCTTTGAAATTTTTCAATTGAAAGTACTTCCGTGATTTTGTCATTCCACGCTTTAGCTGCTTGCTTTAAACCATATATGCTTTTCTGTAGTTTGCAAACTTTGTTTGGATTTCTTTCATCTTTGAATCCTGGAGGTTGTTCCATGTAAATGTCTTCTGTTAAATTTCCATTCAAAAAAGCTGTCTTTACATCCAGATGTCTCAGTTCAATCTGTTTCATTGCTGCAAATGTAAGTAAAGTTCTTATTGTAGTGTGTTTGACAACTGGAGCAAATGTCTCATCATAGTCTTCTCCATATTTTTGAGAATACCCTTTAGCTACGAGTCTTGCTCGGTATCTTTCAGCTGTGCCATCTGTTTGGTATTTTACTTTAAAAATCCATTTAAAATCCTATGACTTTTCTTCCTTCTGGTAAATCTGTTAGTGTCCATGTATTTGAATCATGCATGGATTTAATTTCTGTTTCTGTTGCTTCTATCCATTTATTAGCTTCTTCTTCAGGAAGTTTAGATATGTGTTCCGAAGAGGTAGACTCATGCTTGTCTTGTATGAGAGATGTTTTGGTGGTTTTCCTTTGTTCTCTCTCATTGAACGTTTTGGTTCTGTGTCTGTTTGTAGTTGTGATTCTTCACTTTCAGTGTTTTGTTTTTCATTAATTTCTACTTCTTTCTCATCAGATATTTCTTCAGTTATGTCACTACTGTTTTTCTCATTTTTTGTTTCAACTGAAATCATAATGTCTTCATTTAAATCTTCAATGAATGTCACACTGTTACTCACCGTAACTCTGTCTGTTTTGGGATCTAGGATTCTACATCCTTTACAATTTTCACTATATCCAACGAATATTCCTTCCATGGATCTGTTTTGAAGTTTGGAACGTTTTTCTGTTGGAATGAATATTAAAACTTTACATCCAAAAACTTTTAAATGATTGACACTTGGTTTCATACCTTGCCACAGTTCATATGGAGTTTTCATCAGTTTTCTGGAAAAAAGTCGGTTCTGTAGATATGTAGCTGTCATTGCTGCCTCACCCCAATATTTCTCTGGTAGTTTGGAATCCGTCAGCATACATATTATCATTTCTGTTAGAGCTCTTCCTTTCTGTTACAGTTTTTTCTTTCTGCTACTCCATTTTGTTCAGGTGTGTATGGAACAGTTTTCTGGTGTTCTATTCCATTTTGTCTTAAGTAGTCTTCTATTCTGTGACCTGTAAATTCACCTTCATTATCACTTCTGATGACAATTGGCTTCCTTTGAAATTTGTTACTTGATCTTGTTACATAGTCTACAAGTTTATCAAAAACTTCACTTTTGTTCTTAATTAAGTATGTGACTGTGTATCTTGAGTAGTCATCTATAAAAGTCAACATGTATCTATTGCCTCCTGATGTAGTCACTTTCATGGGTCCACATACGTCAGTATGCACCAAATCAAGTGGTCTTTCGCTTTTCATCTCACTTTCTTTTGGAATAGATATCCTTGTGGCTTTGGATTTTATACAACGTTCACATCTTACGGTAATTGAGCAATCTGATATCTTTAAATCTTTTGTCAATTCTTTTCTTTGTAGTTCCCTTATACTGTCAGGGTGTCTATGTCCTAGACGTCTATGCCACATGTGAATACAGTTTTTGTGATCATGAGTACGTGCCTTCATCTGTTCCTTTGGTGTGTCAAAATGATATAATTGTTCATCTGCCTTGACTTTGAGGATCAACTTGTTTCCTGCAATAATTGCACACTTATTGTCTTTGAATTTTACTGTAAGTCCTTTTGCTGTTAAACGTTTCACAGATAATAATCCGCCTTCCAATTTTGGAACATACAACACATCCTGTACAAGTATCTTTGAATCTTGTCCGAACTTGTTTGAACAATTTAGCATACCTTGTCCGATACTTTCTGCGGTTATTTTGCTTCCATCTGCAAGATAAATGGCTTCTTTCTTATCTAAATCAAGATCAGTAAAGAAATTCTTGTCACTTGTCATATGACTCGTTGCTCCTGAATCAATAAACCAACCAAGTGATGATTTCTTGTCTGTTACTTTAAATGTGCCATTCCAATTATTCTCACATGAATCGGAAATTGTGTTTTTTACTTTCTGTGTATGCTTTTTATGTTGTAATTTTTGTTGTTCTGCTTTCCATATGGTAAAGTCTTTCCTTAAATGACCTGTTTTCTTACATCTGAAGCATTCTCTTGTCTCTTTATTATACGTTTTTTTAAATTCTGTAGCTTTAAGAGCGTTTTCACTGTCCTTTTCAGTAGAAGAATCATTTCTTTGTTCTTTTCTTCTCTGATATTCATCTATTAGTCTTGTTTTCACAAAATCTAATGTAATGTCAGTTTCTGGTCTCGTATCAAGGGCATTTATCAAGGCTGTATACGAATCTGGTAAACTGCACAATAATATAGCTGCTACATGACTTTCTTTAATGTCTTCATCAATAAATCTTAGCTGTGATATCACTTCCATCATTGAGAATATGTGCTTCTGCATGTGGTCATTTGCACTCAATCTCATACTGTAAAGCTTTCTTAATAAAAATAACTTGTGATTCAAGCTAGGTCTTTCATACAGTTTTCTCAATTCTTCCCACATTCCTTTAGCTGTTTCTTCATTTCTTATATGTATTAATTGAGCATCATCCACTAATAAGCTAATGGTGGCTCTCGCTTGTCTATTCTTCTTATCCCATGTCTGATTATCTTGATCTGGTCTTTCTGTAACAATTACTTCCCATAAATCATCCTTAGATAACAACATCTCTACTTTGAATTTCCATAACTGATAATTTTCACTATTCAGTTTAGCTACTGTGAATTTCAGTTCTGTGTTACTCATCATCTTTATATAGTCTTACTTGTTTAGAGAGTTGTACTGAAGATATTCTCCTGTTTTTCTTGTGGTGATAGTTCCTGTATGTCCTGCCTGTGTTGAAATCTCTGTAATTATATCCAGCTCCTGGGATCATAAATTCCTTTGTCACTTTGTATCTGGATTTATTTCCTTCTATTTACAGAGCTTATCTGTGTGCTCCCTTATCTGGGGTTATAAACCAGGATCCTTTAGTGTCTGGGCTTTAGTGTCTGGGCCCATAACCTGTCACAGAGTGCATCTTCTTACAGTCACCACTGTACTTACGAGAGCTTCAATCAGCAAGATATCTTGAGTAAACAGTATTTACTTCATACTGGTTAAACATGAGATACAATTCAGTGTCACACAGTCCGTGTGCTGCTAAAATAACACATTCAGGAAAAAAAGAAAAAAACACAGGAAGTAAAAACAACCAACAATTGAGAGCTTTTCTCCCACCATTACAGCAAGCATATAACTTTACACACTATCGCCATCTGCTGTCTGGTTAGTATAAAGTCCTCCTTTCACTTATAATAAGTCCTAATCTGTTGCATATGCCAACAAGAACTGCTTCTTTGAAACCGCACATCTGGATTCCGGAGCCGCTGGGAATCTCATATCCCAGTCCCTTGTAGAGAAGTATCAGATTCCTACCAAACCTCTGGCCAAACCATTGGCAGTCACTTCCATGGATGGAAGACTCCTTCCGGTGACCATCTTGCTCGTCACAGAGCCTGTGACCCTGCAGGTGGGAATGCTGCGTTCGGAGAGGATCTCCTTCCATGTGCTTTCCGGACTCTCTCACCCCCTTTTGCTAGGTCTACCCTGGCTACAGAAACATGAACCCGTTCTGAACTGGCAATCCGGTGAGGTGCTCCGTTGGGGACAGGATTGCCATGAGACCTCCCTGGTTCTGGTTCGCCCGGCTCGACCCCCATCTACTCCGACTAATTTACCCGGTCTACCGGCACCCTACTGGTCCTATGTTGATGTCTTCGACAAGAAGGAGGCAGAGACTCTACAACCCAAAGGGCATATCGACCTGATACCCAGTGCCACTCCACCCCGGGGGCGTATCTACCCATTATCGTTGGCCGAAACCCGGGCCATGTCAGAGTACATAGAAGAATTCTGGCTAGGGGATTCGTCCGGAAATGTTCCTCCCCGGTTGGAGCCAGATTCTTCTTCGTTAAAAAGAAAGACGGTTCACTACGCCCATGTATCGACTATAGAGGACTCAACCAAATCACTGTCAAAAACAAATACCCCCTGCCACTCATCTCTGAGCTGTTCGACCGCCTTAAAGGCGCGAAGGTCTTCACCAAGCTCGATCTTCGTGGGGCGTATAACCTGGTCCGGATCCGCCGAGGAGACGAGTGGAAGATGGCATTCAATACCCGGGACGGTCACTATGAATACCATGTGATGCCCTTCGGTCTCTGTAATGCTCCCACCGTCTTCCAAGAATTAGTTAATGACATCTTCCGTGACCTCTTATATTCTTGCGTGGTGGTGTACCTGGACGACATCTTGGTCTTCTCTCCGGATGTTCCCTTACATCGGAGGGATGTTCGTCAGGTCCTGCTTAGGCTCAGGCAGAATCACCTATATGCAAAATTTGAGAAATGCCTCTTCGAGCAGTCCTCTCTTCCGTTCCTGGGCTGTATTATCTATAAGATAGGTCTACGGATGGACCCCGAGAAGGTCTCTGCAGTCTTAATGTGGCCCCGTCCGGAGGAGTTGAAGGCGATTCAGCGATTCCTGGGCTTCGCCAACAATTACCGTCTTTTCATCCCACATTTCTCTTCCCGGACTGCTCCCATCTCTGCGCTCACCCGAAAGGGAGCAAATCCTAAGGAATCGCTGTCCGAAGTGGAGAAGGCCTTCCTCTCTTTAAAACAAGCCTTCTCTTCTGCCCCTGTGCTGCACCATCCGGATAACAACAAACAATTCTTTCTGGAGGTTGATGCTTCCTCTTCTGGAGCCGGAGCGGTACTCACCCAGAAATCTCCATCCAGGAGAATGGTAACCTGTGGCTTCTTCTCCAAGCTCTTCTCCTCATCTGAGCGCAACTACTCCATAGGAGACCGAGAACTGCTAGCCATCAAATTGACGCTGGAGGAGTGGCGTTACCTGCTCGAGGGGACTCTGCACCCAGTGGTCATCTATACTGACCACAAAAATTTGGCTTATCTACAGAACGCCCAAAGACTCAATCCGCGCCAGGCCCAGTGGTCTTTGTTCTTCGCCTGCTTTAACTTTACCCTATGTTACCGCCTGGCGGACAAGAACGTTAAAGCAGATGCCTTGTCCCGATCCTTCCTGTCTTCCGATCAAGAGGAGGAGCCTATGCATATCATCAATTCCTCTAAAGTGATGAATGTGGCCCCCTTGGATCTATCTCGTCTCCCGCCCAGTAAGACATTTGTAGTGGTTCCGGATCGTAAGAAAGTTCTTCACTGGGGTCATTCATCTAAACTAGCCGGCCATGCTGGCCAGAAGAAGACCTTCCTGCTCATTACCCGGCATTACTGGTGGCCTACCCTGCGCCAGGATGTGGTAGACTTCGTCACGGCCTGTTCGTCCTGTGCCCGCAACAAGGTTCCCAGACATCTCCCTGCTGGCCATTCCCTGCCTCTTCCCGTACCTGCTGCCCCGTGGCAAAACATTGATATGGACTTTATTATGGATCTCCCTGTTTCTGCCGGTTGTACGATCATTTGGGAGGGCGCTGACCGTTTTTCTAAAATGGCCAACTTCATTCCTCTGCCTGGTCTCCCGTCTGCATCTGTGCTGGCTAAGGACTTCATCCATCACATCTTTCGTCTCCATGACCTACCCCTCCACATTGTGTCTGATCGAGGGGTCCAGTTCACTTCGCGCTTCAGGAGAGCTACGTGTAAGCTGCTGGATGCCACCCTGTATTTTTCCTCCGCTTACCATCCGCAGTCCAATGGCCAAGTGGAGTGTGTCAACTAGATCCTTACCAGCTACCTCCGGCACTTCGTCAACGCTCACCATACCGATTGGGTGGAGCTCCTACCTTGGGCCGAGTTCTCCTACAACAACCATGAGAGCGAATCTTCTTCCAAGTCCCTGTTCTTTGTGGTCAACATCCCCGGATTACGTTTCCCGTTTCCGCTTCTGTGGACGACCCGGCCGCGGAGTCTCTGGTCAGCGAATTTTCCACTATTTGGCAGGACACTAGATCCGCACTTCTCCAATCCTCCGAGCGGATGAAGAAGCATGCTTATAAGAGATGTCTAGATCCACCTCAATTCCATCCGGGAGACAAGGTTTGGCTCTCCTCCAAACATGTTCGTCTCAAGATACCCTCCTATAAGTTGGGTCCACGGTTCATCGGCCCATTTGAAGTCCTCAAGCAAATCAACCCAGTAGCCTACAAGTTAAAACTCCCGGCCACCTTACGGATTCCCAACTCCTTCCACGTATCTCTCCTCAAACCAGTTGTGCTTAATTATTTTTCCAACAATCCAGGTACCTCCCCAGCTCCGGTCTCTGCTGAGGACGTCTATGAAGTAGAGAACATTCTGGCCACCAAGACGGTAAGAGGAAAAACCTTTTTTCTGGGGGATTGGAAGGGGTTTGGCCCAGAGGAGAGAACTTGGGAACCCAGGGAGAACATCCACGCCCCGCTTCTCCCTAAAAAAATTCTTGCTGGCCTGAAAAAGAGGGGGCATAAAGGGGGGGGGTACTGTAGCATCGGCGTCTCTGCCTCCTGCCCAGCAGAGATGCCGTCTCCCTTACCGCCGCGGTCCTGCTCCGGCGTCTTCTGGCCTTTCTGCAGCTGCTGCAGGTGCACGCAGCATTCCTGGCCTTGTGCTTATGGCGCTCGCGCGCTCCCGCCCTCTTGAAGGGGCCGCGTGCGCCGTCTTAAAAAGTCCCCGGCCAATGGCCGGAGGACTTCCCCTATAAAAGGCACCTCCTCCAATATGGAGGTGCCCGTGCAAGGTTGTAGATTTGTGTGTGATACTCTGCTTCAGCCCTCCGGTCCCGCTGCTAGCCTGAATACCAGTCCAGCCCGCCAGCCAGACTACAAGTTCAGCCCGCCAGCCAGACTACAAGTCCAGCTCGCCAGCCAGACTACAAGTCCAGCTCGCCAGCCAGACTACAAGTCCAGCTCGCCAGCCAGACTACAAGTCCAGCTCGCCAGCCAGACTACAAGTCCAGCCCGCCAGCCAGACTACAAGTCCAGCCCGCCAGCCAGACTACAAGTCCAGTCCGCCATCCGGACTACTAGTACAGTCCGTCTGCTTGTCTACTCTCCAGCCCGACAGTCTGCCTACTGCCAGTCTGCAAGTCTGTCTACGGGCTCTGCCCACCTGCTTACCTGGAAGCACCTGCCCGTTACCTGCCGTGCCTGCCAGGCAGCCTACCTGGAGGCTCCTGCCCGTTACCTGCCATGTGTGCCAGCCCGCTTACCTAGAAGCACCTGCCTGTTACCTGCCGTGCCTACCAGCCAGCCTACCTGGAGGCTCCTGCCTATTACCTGCCGTGCCTGCCAGTCCGTCAGCCCGGATCACCCGCCAGCCTGCCTGCCGTGGTCATCTGCTGTACCGGTCAGTCCCTGCCTTCTGACCCAGGGGAGTCACCTGCTCTCATACAAGGTTGGTCCTCAGAGTAGCACCTGGTCCCTCTTCTCGGTCCCTCCCTGGTCACGGAGTCGATTAAGCCGCCGTACGATCGTGGTCGGTCCGAGTTGATACCTAGTTACGCCCCTCTGGTCCCTCCTTGCACCGCAGCACAGAGGTTCCACCACCCGGATCCATAACACATATCCTCATGACCTGTACTTATACACATTATATATGGACGTATATACATTACATATACACATTATACAGACACATGACCTGTACATATACACATATAAACATTATACATATACAGACATATATACAAATACAAGACCTGTACATATATACATTATATATGTACATCTATACATTACATATACACATTATACAGACGCATGACCTGTACATATACACATATAAACATTACACATATACAGACATATATACAAATACATGACCTCAGGACCGGCGCCACCACCCGGCGCACCCGGGCAAGTGCTGGGGCCCTGGACAAACAGGGGGGCCCACTGGCTATCTGGGACAAAGCTGACTCCTGGTATTAGCTCCGCGTAGTGTCTATACTGGAGTTGCTCCTGGGAGGTGATGATGTGATTGGAAGGGGCGGGGCCTCCTCCAGTTCAGGGTGGACCCCATGCCAGGAAGCAGCGTGGTTACATAGTTTATAAGGCCGAAAAAAGACAAGCGTCCATCCAGTTCAGCCTATTTGTTGTGCACTGCAGCTATTCTGCAGCGTTGATCCAGGGGAAGGCAAAAAAAAAACATGCGGTATAGGCCAATTTACATCATTGAGGAAAAATTCACTTCCCGACTCCAATCTGGCAGTCAGATTAAATCCCTGGATTAATTAACTATCACTAAGCATAAGATGTAATTTTATTGTTCCCAAGAAAGGCATCCAGGCCTCTCTTGAACTCATTAAGTGAGTTGGACATCACCACTTCCTCTCCCAGAGAGTTCCAGAGTCTCACGGCTCTGACCGTAAAGAATCCCCTTCTATGCTGGTGCAGGAACCTCCTTTCCTCCAGACGCATAGTGTGCCCCCTCGTTTTTGTCACCATCCTTGGTATAAACAGGTCATGGGAGAGATCTCTGTACTGCCCCCTGATGTATTTATACATGTTTATGAGGTCTCCCCTAAGCCTTCTCTTTTCCAACGTAAATAGGCCTAATTTTGACAACTTCTCTGGGTATTCTAGTCCCTCCATTCCCTTTATTACCTTAGTCGCCCCCCTTTGTACCCTTTCTAGCTCCAATATGTCTTTCCTGAGCCCCGGAGCCCAGAACTGTGCACAATATTCTAAGTGCGACCTTACCAGCGCTTTATACAGAGGAAGAACAATGTTCTCATCATATGCCCCTATTCCTCTTCTGATGCATGCCATGACTCTATTTGCCTTCGCAGCTGCTGCCTGACACTGGGCACTCCAATTTAATTTGCTGTTAACCAAGACGCCCAGGTCCTTCTCCATGTCAGATTTCCCCAACGGTTTCCCATTTAATATGTATGGGTGACTGCTGTTTTTCTTTCCCATGTGCATGACCTTACATTTATCGGCATTGAACCTCATTTGCCATTTTTTGGCCCAACTCCCCAATTTATCTAAATCCTCCTGTAGCTGTGGCCTATCCTCATCTGTATTAACAACTTTACAAAGTTTAGTATCACCTGCAAATATTGCTATTTTACTATGCAACCCTTCCACTAGATCATTAATAAATATATTAAATAATATAGGGCCCAAGACAGACCCTTGAGGCATCCCGTTAGTAACCCTGACACACCCTGAGCTTACTCCATTGATAACCACCCTCTGCTTTCTATCACTCAGCCAGCTATTTACCCACTTTCACACATTATCCCCCAGACCAAGCTCATTTTATATACCACGGTATCAAACGCTTTGGAGAAGTCAAGGTATACAACATCCACTGACTCTCCCCGGTCCAGCTGTGAGCTCACCTCCTCGTAGAAGGCGATCAGGTTTGTTTGGCAGGAGCGATCCCTCATGAATCCATGTTGATATGGAGTTAGACAGTTATTATCATTAAGATATTCTACAATAACATCTCTAAGAAATCCTTCAAACAATTTACCCACAACAGACGTTAAGCTGACTGGTCTATAGTTCCCAGGGTCACTTTTAGACCCCTTTTTGAATATTGGTACCACATTTGCTTGGCGCCAGTCTAGTGGGACAGTTCCTGTCCATAAAGAGTGCTTGAATATAAGATACAGCGGTCTGTCTATCACATTACTTAATTCTTTTAGTACCCGGGGGTGTATGACATCTGGGCCTGGTGACTTGTCTATTTTGATATTATTTAGGCGTTTCTGAACTTCCTCCTGGGTTAGGTGGGTGATATTTAGCGGAGGGTTTACTTTATCACTCTGCATTTCCTCCGATAAATTGTTTTCTTTTGTGAAAATAGTGGAGAAGAAGCTATTGAGTAGGTTTGCTTTACCCTCATCACCCTCTATGATTTTACCCAGGTTATTTTTCAATGGGTCAACTCTATCAGTTTTAATCCTTTTACTGTTTATATAGTTAAAGAAAAGTTTGGGATTCGTTTTACTTTCCTTGGCAATTAGTCTCTGTCTCCTCTTTTGCTATTCTTATTTGTTTCTTACAGATTTTGTTTTTTTCCCTATAAGATATTAGCGCTTCCTCGCTGCCTTCTTGTTTAAGTTTACCGAAAGCCCTTTTTTTGTTTTTCATTGCCCTCTTGACTTCCTTATTTAGCCACATTGGCTTCCTCCTATTCCTAGCCCTTTTATTCCCATAAGGTATGTACCTTCTACAGTGACTATGTAGGACTGTTTTGAAAATTTCCCATTTTCTATCCGTGCTCCTATTACTGAAGATACTATCCCAGTCTATAAGGTGAAGGGCATCTCTTAGCTGATCAAACTTTGCCCTCCTGAAGTTCAGTGTTTTTGTGACTCCCTTGCTGGGCACCCTACTGAAGCACATGTGGAATTGTATAATGTTGTGGTCACTATTTCCCAGGTGCCCCCCGACCTGCACCTCAGTTATTCTGTCTGGCCTGTTAGTTAATATTAAGTCTAAAAGGGCCATCCCTCTAGTTGGTTCCTGCACAAGTTGTGACAAATAATTGTCTTTGATAATTGACAGAAACCTGTTTCCTTTCTGAGATCTACAGCTTTCGGTTTCCCAGTCTATATCGGGGTAGTTGAAGTCCCCCATAATAATCACCTTGTTATTTTTTGCTACTTCGTCTATTTGTCTCATTAATAGACTTTCCGTGGCTTCTGCTATATTTGGTGGTTTATAACAGACTCCTATGATAATTTTATTATTGTTTTTAGCCCCATGTATCTCCACCCATAAGGACTCGACCTCCTCATTTCCCTCCCATACATCCTCACGTATTGTAGGCTTTAGACACGTCTTTACATATAGACAGACTCCACCCCCTTTCCGATTTCTTCGATCCCTTCTAAACAGACTGTAGCCCTGTAAGTTAACTGCCCAGTCATAGCTTTCATCTAACCATGTCTCGGTTATTCCCACTATGTCATAGTTACCTGTAGATATTTCTGCTTCCAGTTCATCCATCTTGTTTGTCAGGCTTCTGGCATTTGCTAGCACGCAGTTTACACGATTTTGTTTTGTTCCAATCTTCTCCCTGTGGATTGTATTAGAAATTTTCTTACCTCCCTTCCAAGTATCTTGTCTTGTACCTTCTTTGTCGCACTTCATATCTTTCATTAGTATGTTCTCTGGTTTCATGCTCGTGTCCGGCGTTTTTCTTCCCATCCCCTCTTCTTCTAGTTTAACGCCCTCCTGATGAGTGTTGCGAGTCTCCTGGCGAATGTGTGTTTCCCGGGTTTGTTGAGGTGTAGTCCGTCTCTGGCAAGGAGTCCGTGGTGCTGCTGGAGATGAGGTGAATGGTGATACTTCACTACAGATCCTGAGAGGACTGAGGAGCTGCATAATGGGTCAGTGTGGAGACAGCAATTATGTATTTTAGTTTTGTATACAGTATATAGGTCTAAGTTTAAAGGGTCTAATACTGTGTTTTGGGAGCATAAAAAGTGGATCAAGTTACTACATATGGGGTTGCATGTCGTTTATCTTGCACAGGGAATGTGCATAAGTTGCATGGACGGTTCTGCAGGTTGTGGGGGCTTGCATAAGTAACGGCGTGATGCTGGGGGTCTTGCACAGGGCACGGGTGAAGCATGCATGTGCAGTATGTTGTTGGGGCTTGCACAGGGAATGAGTTAATGTTGCATGTTGGGGCTATGTAAGTGAGTGATGCTTACATGGTGCTGCATGTTCTAGGGCCTTTCACAGGAAAGGGGTTGTCCACTACTAGTACAACCCCTTCTCATTCCCTTATTTTGGCCTCGATAAAATAATAAAGCTTATACTCACCTCCCGTGCTGGTGTCGTTCCCGCAGTATCGGCACTCGCGGTCCCGGGGTTCTCGTGCGGTTGTTCTGACACGTGATTCCGATGCCCAATCACCGTCACTGTCCCCACCTTTGGACAAATCTAACATGAAGGGGAAGTCAGAGATCAGCTGCAGCCCGGACTTCCAAAGGTGGGGACAGTGACGGCGATTGGGCACCGGAATCACGTGTCAGAACAACCGCACAAGAACCCCGGGACTGCGACGGCCGATACTTCGGGACAACTCCTTTAATGTAGCATTTTGTGGGTCTTGCACAGTGAAGGGGGGTTATGTTGTATGTCATTGGTCTTGCACATGGATGCATGTTGCTCCATGCACAGTGATGCATGTTGGGGGGACTTGCACAGTGAAGGGGGCGATGCAAGCATGGCACTGCATGTTGTGGAGGATTGCATAGGGGAGTGATGTTGCATGTTGGGGGCTTGCATATGCATGTAAGTGATGTTGAGGGTCTATCACAGGGAAGGGGATGATGCATGCATGTGCTGCATGTTGTGGGGGCTTGCACAGGGAATGGGTTAATGTTGCATGTGGGACCTTGCATATGTAAGGGGGTGATGTTGCATTTCTTTCCTCTTGCACAAGGAATTTGACTGAAGCTGCGTGTACAGGGCTGCATGTTGGGGGGCGTACACAGTGAAGGGGTGCATCTTGAATTGTGGTATGTGTTAAAAGGGCCCACTGAGACTCTTTCGCCCGGGACCCACAAAAACCTGGAGCCGGCCCTGCATGACTTATACATATATACATTATATATGTACATATATGTGGCACCCCAGGGTTCTGGTTGCCACAGTAATAGAAATATTATGTCTGAAAGCAAGTGGGAGGTTTCTCTGGTCAGGAGCCCTAAGCATGCAACACGGCCCACCCAGACCTGGGAGGGGAGGAATCTGCCCTTATAAACTGGGTCTGGGGCGGGATTAAGTGAGTTCCAGACACAGGGAGAGTTACAACAGGAGCTCTGTAGGAGCAGGAGCGAGTGCCAGAGGCTGGAAGCTAGAAAGCTCGCCTTGGCTGAAGACACTAAACCCGGACACGGAGTCCGAGGCTGTGGGGACATCCAGGTCCAGCATCAGAATCCAACCGGCAGGGGATTCCATGTCCTCTGGCCATAGAAGCCCGGAGGCACGGTCACAAGCAAGGGACCAGCACCGCCATCGTGAAGCAGAGGCTAACGGAAGGCCCCAAGTCACTGGCCATACGGGTGACCACCACACGGTATACTCAGGGACGTGGGCTACTTCTACCCGCATAGAGCAAGGTAGCCAGGAAAGGGTGCAGATAGTCGGGGAGGCCTACAACTCCACCTGGCCAGGGGAGATCCTGCTTGCTCACAGACGGACCAGACCCCTACTGCTAACCAGTACTCCCGGGAGGGTCAGCTTTATACCATCAGTAAAGACCCTGAACTGCACCACACGTCTCTGTTTTCATCACCGCACCAGCACCATTACTACTGGGACGCTCACACCATCACTCCCATCATCCACACTAGCTGCCCTGAGGCAATACTTCTCCCGTGGGGAGTTATCCCATACTCGGCTGCGCAAACAACATCAGCCTCAGCGGTCTGCAGCGCAGCGGCGGTCCCCACTGACCGCAATCCACGGGTGGCGTAGTCGGACATTGTTATTACTTAAGACTGCCACTGGCTTGACCGCCCTGGGCACGGACCGGGTCACCGCCACACTGAGACTACAACCCCCAGCGATCCGGCTCCGGGTATCCCCCTGCACAGCACAGGCCCAGGGGGCGCGTCAACTTTGGCGTAGTCGGCAGGATTTCGTGCCCGCAACCACCGGGTACTGCGTGCCTGAAAAAGACTTTTATACTTACCTGTGGTGAAGTTTCCTGCCGTCCGGAGCCGTTTCCCGCCATTGGACGCCATCTTGGACCGTTTCCCGCCATCTTCTGCCGTCTTCCCGCCATCCGCAGCTGCTTCCCGCCATCGGACGCCATCTTCGGGACGCCGCACGGGAAGAAGATGGGCGTGGACGCCGAAAGCGCGCGAGATCCGAAGCTCCGCCCCACGCTCCGATGCTGCGTAAGGTCCTGGAAGGGAGGAAGAGCGACGCTGACGTCACAGGAGCGCGACGCCAGGTCCTCAACCCCGACGATCGACTGCGGAGCCGCGGCCTACGGAAGAAGAGCATCGCCAGGTAGGCCACGGTCCACTAGGGGGGAAGGAGGATGTCGGACACCGAGGGGAGCTCCACCGCCACACCGGCCGCCAGCGCAACCGCTGCAGCGGTCATGCCATTCACCATGCCCTATATCCCGGGGGCAACCTGGCTACCTCAGTACTCAGGGGAGTCACATACCCTAAGTGACTTTAGGGAAAGACTGGATAGCCTCTTCCAGGTATACCCCCTCACAGAAGAGCAAAAAGTAAGCATCCTGGTGGCCCAGTTAATCAGGGCAGCCCAAAGGGAGGTAAAGTCCTGGTCACCTGGGAAGAAGAGGACTGTCAGAGAAATACTAGCACCTCAGCCGAAATAAAGCTCAGATTTTACGGGTGCAAACAGCGGGCACATGAAAGTATAAGGGACTATGCTCTAAACTTACAAGAGGCCCTGAGAGCCATTAAGCAGGCAGACACTGACAGCGTGGGAAATGAAGACAAGCTGTTGACCAAACAATTTATTGAGGGTCTACTGTGCAATGCCCACCGAACCCAGTTGCGGGTAATGGCCTTACAGGACCCTGACCTGGACTTTGCACAGTTCAAGGACAGAGCCACCCGGGTGCTCCGAGAACCAGCACCAGGTGGCACTGTGACTCACAGGTGCCCTGCTATCATTTATCACCAGGACGCGGCGCCCTTGTCTGCAGGGCCTGTGGGAGCTGATGCGCAGGCTTTGAACAATAACCCGGCTACAGACCTGCACCATCAGGTCCAAGAGCTGACTAAGAGTGTTGCCGCGCTAACCAGAACTGTGCAGTCTTTACAGGTCTCTTCTCCAGGAAAGATCCAGCTGGCATCCGGACCGGAGGACGTCCCGTGGCGCCGACTGAGGAGGACCCCACCGGCCAGAGGAAGACCCAGCGACAGATACAATGCCCACCATTTTGACAGCACGGGGGGTGGTCGATGTACGCCATGGGAGGGTGCCCATCTGCATCATAAATATCGGGGAGAGAGAAGTATACCTGCCCCGGTATGCCACGCTAGCCAAATTGTTCACCATCAACCAGAACTCTGTACAGGCCGTGGAACCCTTGCCTCCATCTCAACCAGAGGAAGGTAACGGCTCTAAGAAACCAATGGAGGACTGGTGTCAGCAACTGCATTTGGGTACTGACTCCACTCCCTCACACCAAAAACAGGGAGTCTACCGGGTGGTTCAAGAGTGCGAGAGAGTGTTTAGTAAACACCCGCTGGACTTCGGGCGAGTAAAGGGGGTAGAACATCACATCCCCACGGGAGACCATCCTCCCATAAAGGAGAGATATTGACCCGTACCCCCTGCACACTATCAACACGCAAAGGGGATGCTAAAAGACATGAAGGAGGCTGGGGTAATTAGGGACAGCTGTAGCCCCTGGGCAGCTCCACTAGTCTTAGTGAAAAAGAAAGACAACACCATGAGAATGTGTGTAGACTACAGGAAGGTCAACCGTATCACATACAAAGATGCGTACCCGTTACGAAGGATAGAAGAGTCCTTAGCTGCATTAAAATCTGCTAACTTCTTCTCTACTTTGGATCTCACTAGCGGGTACTGGCAGGTTCCTGTAGCAGAGGCGGACCGGGAGAAAACCGCATTCACCACCCCGATGGGACTCAGCGAATTTAACTGTATGCCGTTCGGGCTCTGCAACGCACCAGGAACCTTCCAACGGTTGATGGAATGCTGTCTCGGACACCAGAACTTCGAGACGGTCCTATTATACCTGGACGACGTCATCGTCTATTCCAAGACTTATGAGGACCATCTGGAACACCTAGCAGAAGTGTTTGAAGCCCTGGCAAACTATGGCCTAAAGGTAAAACCCTCAAAGTGTCATCTACTGAAGCCAAAGGTACAGTACCTGGGACACGTGGTGAGTGCTGACGGAGTGGCCCCCGACCCTGACAAGATCACCGTGATTAAGGACTGGCCAAGACCATCCAGCATAAAGGAAGTGCGGCAGTTCCTCGGGTTGGTAGGCTACTACCGAAGATTCATTCCCGGTTTTACCAAGAAGGCAGCTCCTATGCAGGACCTCCTGATAGGCCAGTCCAGGAAGGCCAAAAACCAGAAGCCACCCTTCAAATGGGAAAAGCTGGAAGAGGAGTCATTCCGCCAGCTGAAGATGGCCCTCACGGGGGATGAAATCCTGGCGTACCCTGATTACAGCCAGCCCTTTATCCTCCACACGGACGCGAGCAACATCGGGCTAGGAGCCGTACTGTCCCAGATCCAGCAGGGGAGAGAACGGGTAATTGCTTACGCCAGCCGAAAACTGCGACCCACAGAAAGAAACCCTGAGAATTACAGCTCGTTCAAGCTAGAGTTCCTGGCAGTGGTGTGGGCAGTAACCGAACGTTTCAAGCATTACCTTGTCTCTTCCAGGTTCACCGTGTACACGGACAACAACCCGTTGACACACCTGGACACTGCAAGACTGGGTGCCCTGGAGCAGAGATGGATGGCCCGCCTGTCCAATTTTGAGTTCACGATCAAATACCGGGTAGGACGCTCCAATACCAACGCGGACGCCCTGTCCAGGATGCCAAACCTACCGGACGAAGGGGAGGATCCAGAAGAATTGGAAGAGATTGAACTTCCTGCGTTTCACCGTCATGGGATTACCCAGTATTCCCACCGTGTGAGGGGCCAGCGATCCGCTACGTTCAACCCCTTACCCCACTACAACTGGGTGGAGACGCAAGACAGTGACCCCGCAGTCCGTCTGGTGAAGGAGATGCTGACCTAGGCTGACGCCCGCCTGGACCCAGATGCTCCGGAAGAGACCAAGCAACTGTGGACGGAAAAGAGCAGACTGTTTCTCTACAAGGAGAAGTTGTGCCGCAGAATGGTCAATTCCCGGACACATGAACTGATCTGGCAGGTTGTGGTACCGAGACGGGACGCAGCTATGGTGCTGGAGGCCTACCACAATGGGGCAGGGCACTTCGGATGGAAGAAGCTGGAGTTCCTGCTGCGTGAACGGTTCTACTGGATAGGCATGAGAGGAGCCATTGAGAGATGGTGTAGAGACTGTGGCCCGTGCAATCTAAGAAGAAGGGACCGTGCCAGCCAGAGGACTCCCCTGCAGCCCATCATCACCAGGCAGCCGCTGGAACTGGTCGCTCTGGACCATGTTAAACTGGCTCCAAGCAGAAGCGGGTATGTCTACGCCCTAACCATCGTGGATCACTACTCCCGATGCCTGGTGGTGGTCCCTGTCAAAGACCTGACGGCTCAGACTGCAGCTAGAGCCTTCCAGCTGCACTTCTGCCGCCCACACGGGTACCCGGACCAAGTGCTGACGGACCAAGGATCAGCCTTTGAAGCGGAGGTCTTCCAGGAGTTCTGCAACCTGTATGGCTGCAAGAAGATAAGAACAACGCCCTATCACCCCCAAATCAATGGACTCTGCGAGAAGATGAACCAGGTGGTGATAGATCTGCTGAAAACATTGCCCCTGGAAGAACGCAGTCTGTGGCCTGAGAAACTACCCGATCTGGTGGACCTGTATAACCACATCCCGGTAGGTTCCACCAACTGTACCCCTGCTTACCTAATGCGAGCAAGACCTGGTAAGCTGCCTGTTGACCTGGATATGGGAGTCCTGATACCCGAGGACACCTCGCCAGAGACAGACTGGGATACAGAACGGCAGCAGCAGTACCGGAAAGTACAGGAGAGCGTCGAGCGAAGTCTCTGTCAATCAAGAGAAAGGCAGGAGAGGACTTATAACCAACATGCTCCCGCTGTTCCCCTGGTACCTGGAGAGCAGGTCTTGAAAAGAAAAAGGCGGCTCCATAAGTTGGACGACCAGTGGGAAAAGGACCCGTACACCGTACTGCCCTCAAGCCACAATAATCCAAAGGTGTACGTCATCAGCAAGGATGGAGGAGAGACCACAGCCACTGTCTCCAGAGACCACCTGAAAAAGTGCCCCGAGAAGTTGCAAAGCACGGATGAAGATCAGGAAGACCCTCAACCCGTAGAGAAAAAGGAGGAAATGATCAGCACCGTACTCGGAGACTTTCCCCGGTCCTGGACACAAGTAAACAACGCTATCGTGGTGCCCGTCCTCACCTTTCTCCAGCCAGCCCCTCAAGTGCCTACAGAAGACCAGGTAGAGCTGGAAGAGCATCCGGCCCAGGAGGCAGAAGAGTCCACACCAGCAGCGCAGGAGGATCAACCCTCTGCTAGTAGTGAGCCTGCCGTGCCCCTAGTGAGCCAAAGAGTGCGCAGACAGCTGCCCAGCCTGCCCATAACCCCTCCTACACCCTGTAGTGCAGGGCCAGTTAGTGAGCTCCGTAGGTCTACTAGAGTCACTAGAGGTCAGATGCCCGCTCGCTGGGAAATATAAAGTAATGCACTGTAAATTTATCTGTTTAACTGTTTATGGTTTATGTTTGTTGCCTGTTATTAATTATGTTTCTCAGTTACCCTGCAGATTTCTATGGACTAACAGGTTATGGACACTGGATAACCGGAACAATTCTTGTAGATAGTTGCACCTTGGTGCCTTTTGCGAAGATGGCCGCAGAAGAGAAAACCTGTCTGACGTGGCCTACTTGCGGCCCAAAGTAGCTAGCTCCAGCCTTGCAGCCACGCCCAAGGCCAACGCAAGGGGTTTGCTTTGGACAGGTCCCCTACTTCGCTTAAAGCTTCACCTTGGGTGACATGGACACCCTCTTGTATCACAAACTTCACCTTGGGTGATATGGACACCCGGTTGCGGACACGCCGTGACCTTTAAAGAACTAAAGCTTCTTGTAAATATGTTATTGTGTTATTGTTATACCCTGCATTTATATTTCTTTAAAAAAATGTGTTTAGTCCCGAACTACTAAAATTTACTAGGGGGGAATGTGGCACCCCAGGGGTCTGGTTGCCACAGTAATAGAAATATTATGTCTGAAAGCAAGTGGGAGGTTTCTCTGGTCAGGAGCCCTAAGCATGCAACACGGCCCACCCAGACCTGGGAGGGGAGGAATCTGCCCTTATAAACTGGGTCTGGGGCGGGATTAAGTGAGTTCCAGACACAGGGAGAGTTACAACAGGAGCTCTGTAGGAGCAGGAGCGAGTGCCAGAGGCTGGAAGCTAGATAGCTCGCCTTGGCTGAAGACACTAAACCCGGACACGGAGTCCGAGGCTGTGGGGACATCCAGGTCCAGCATCAGAATCCAACCGGCAGGGGATTCCATGTCCTCTGGCCATAGAAGCCCGGAGGCACGGTCACAAGCAAGGGACCAGCACTGCCATCGTGAAGCGGAGGCTAACGGAAGGCCCCAAGTCACCGGCCATACGGGTGAGCACCACACGGTATACTCAGGGACGTGGGCTACTTCTACCCGCACACATCAAGGTAGCCAGGAAAGAGTGCAGAGAGACGGGGAGGACTACAACTCCACCTGGCCAGGGGAGATCCTGCTTGCTCACAGACTGACCAGACCCCTACTGCTAACCAGTACTCCCGGAGGGTCAGCTTTATACCATCAGTAAAGAGCCTGAACTGCACCACACGTCTCTGTGTTTCATCGCCGCACCAGCACCATTACTACTGGGACGCTCACACCATCACTCCCATCATCCACACTAGCTGCCCTAAGGCAATACTTCTCCCGTGGGGAGTTATCCCATACTCGGCTGCGCAAACAACATCAGCCTCAGCGGTCTGCAGCGCAGCGGCGGTCCCCACTGACCGCAATCCACGGGTGGCATAGTCGGACATTGTTATTACTTAAGACTGCCACTGGTTTGACCGCCCTGGGCACGGACCGGGTCACCGCCACACTGAGACTACAACCCCCAGCGATCCGGCTCCGGGTATCCCCCTGCACAGCACAGGCCCAGGGGGCGCGTCATATATACATTACATATACACATTATACAGACACATGACCTACACATATACATATATACACACACATTATACAGTACATATCCTCATGACCTGTAAGTATACACATTATATATGCACGTATATACATTACATATACACATTATACAGACACATGACCTGTACATATACACATATAAACATTCTAAATATACAGACATATATACAAATACATGACCTGTACATACTCACTCCCTTCTTCTTCAGTATTTCTCCAATGACAGCAGTGGGGGAGTCTTCACATTGAAAATCAGCAGCCATAGGGAGGATTGTACAGAAGAAACCTCCTGTCAGCCCTGCACACCCTCCCCCGTCCTGACTGTGAGCTGTGTGTACATTGCAGGAGGGGGAGGGTGTGCTGAGCAGCCACAGAGGAGAAAGGGCTGTGATCTCTCACCTCTCTCCAGGGCCGGCTATATCCCTGACTGACCTGACCCCGCTGACCTCATCCTCTATCCATCAGATGACACTTCCCCTCGATGACGCTGTGCAGCTGCTCTGCACATAGGTCACCTCTGCTCCGCCCATAGCTCACCTCTGCTCCCCACATGGGTCACCTCTGCTCCGCACATAGGTCACCTCTGCTCCGCATATAGTTCACCTCTGCTCTGCTCATAGGTCACCTCTGCTCTGCACATACGTCACCTCTGCTCTGCACATAGGTCACCTCTGCTCTGCTCATAGGTCACCTCTGCTCTGCACATGCCCTGTCTCATGCTGCACATAACATATCTGCATCTCTGGCTGCTATGGGCATAAAAGGGGACAAACTTATGGTGTGGCACCCATGCTCCCCTGACCTCAACCCCATTGAGAACCTCTGGAGCATCATCAAAAGGAGTGTCTATGATGGCGGGAGGCAGTTCACATCTAAGCAACAGCTCTGGCAGGGTATTCTGTCCTCATGCAAAACAATTAAAGCAGAAACCATCCAAAACCTGACAAATTCAATGGACGAGAGAGTTCAGAAGCTCCTTTCGAACAAGCGGTCCTATGTGCAAATGTAACATCACCTAGAATAAAGTTTTGAGTTGAAAACTGTTTGATTTCAGTTTGTAATAACCTGCTAATGCTTATAATTTCAAAAATTACCATTTTTTTGTTCTTTATTAAAATGAAAAGGTTGAAAACTCTGCTGTGCATAATAATTTGGAACATGCATTTTGAGTGCAGTTTGAGTTTTTTATTTTTTTTTAAATATACTGTTATCATAGGCAGTTTGTACAAAAACCTTTCAATTGTACTCTAATAGGTATTTGACTGGAAAATTACAATGACTGCAATTCATATAGGTAATTTGGGAAAATCGGAGAAAATATTATTTGCATAATAATTTGGAGCACAGTGTAGATGAGGATTCAGATCTGTTCAGCAGCCATAGGAGCGCTGAACAAAGATATACTGGATTAAGAACTAGAATTGGCACATCATTTACACCTGTATGCTGCAGTCTAAAATTCAAGTTTGGACATTGACTTTTAGGTTAAAACTGGCTAAAATGAGGGTTAACATTTGTACCAGGATGTACAGAGTTATAGATCTACTAGGAGATCTTGTAAAGGTGCTGCCTTTTTGGTGTAGTCCTTAATGAACCTCCGGTAGTACCCTACCAGTCCCAGAAATTGACGTAGTTCTTTGATGTTCCTTGGTTCAGGCCACTTCTGGATGGCAGTGACCTTCTCCGGGTCTGGTGCTACCCCCTCTGAGCTGACTACGTGTCCCAGGTACTGAACCTTCCTTTTGAGCAGGCGGCACTTGGAAGGTTTTAGTTTCATCCCATACCAGGACAATGCCTCAAATACCTCCGCCAGGTGCTTTATATGGCCTTCATACGTCCTTGAGTACACGATAACGTCATCCAGGTATAGCAGCACTGTCTCAAAGTTCCGGCGTCCCAAGCAACACTCCATCAACCTCTGGAACGTTCCGGGTGCGTTGCAGAGTCCAAATGGCATGCTGTTGAATTCGCATAATCCCATCGGGGTGGTGAAGGCTGTCTTCTCCCGGTCTTCCTCAGCAACAGAGACTTGCCAGTACCCGCTAGTGAGATCCAATGTGGAGAAATAATTGGCAGATTTTAGTGCAGCCAGGGATTCCTCTATACGGGGCAAAGGGTATGCATCCTTACGTGTTATTCGATTAATTTGTCTATAATCTAAACACATCCTCATGCTACCGTCTTTCTTTCTGACCAGGACCAGGGGAGCTGCCCAGGGTCTCCAGCTTTCTCTTACTACCCCTGCCTTTTTCATGTCATGCAACATTTCTTTTGCTTTTTGGTAATGTGCTGGTGGTATGGGTCTGTAACGCTCCTTAATGAGTGGATGGTTACCTGTGGGTATGTGGTGCTGTACCCCTTTGACCCTTCCAAAATCAAGTGAGTGTTTACTAAACACCTGTTCATATTCCTGAACCACTCTGTAGACACCGTGTTTTTGATGGACAGGAGTGGTGTCAGTTCCAACATGGAGCTGTTGACACCATTCCTCCAGCTGGGTTTTGGAGTCATTGCCCTCCACCGTATCTGGTGGGGTCAAGGATTCCACTGTGTGTTATTATTCCCAGTATACAGTCTGGCAACAGTGGCGTATCTTGGCAATTTGACTTCCTCCTCCCCACAATTTAGGAGGCGTATGGGTACGCTCCCATTGCATACATGAACTACCCCTCTAGCAGTTAGGAGTGTAGGTCTGTGCTCTGAGTTAATGGGCTCTACTAGCACCTGGTAGTTCTGTCCCTTGAGACCTATTGCTGCCCTACACCAAATCAGCATTTCACTAAGTGGGGGAATCACAATGGGTATCAGGTCTGTCACCCGTACATTACCAATCTCACCACCTGTTAGTTTTACCTGTCGCTGGTACAGGAGGGCACAAATTTCCTTCTGGAGCACCTTCCTCTGCCCTGGTCTGGCAGTGTCAGCAATCTGTTGGAGTAAGAACAACACTTCTCCCAAACAGTTACCAACAACATTTGTACCAAGTATCATATATGGGTTTGTATCACCAGGGTTAGACTCTATTACAATCAGTCCTTGGTCCTTTAGTTCCACTCTTCCCACCTTCACTGTCACGTCCTTAACCCCGACTAGGTTAAGAGGAAGGCCATTGGAGACATACACAGAGAGGTTTGGGTCTGGCGGGTGGAGTTCATCTATGGACCAGTACCTTTTGTAGAGGACATCAGGTATGATGGTTACCTGTGAGCCGGTGTCCAGTAGTCCAGGTGTTGCTATGCCGTCCAGCACGATGGACAGGAAAGGCCTTCCTCCTACAAACCGGTCGTACCAGCTTGATGGGCCTGGTTGATCTACTCCTGGGTGTCGGCCCTTGGCCCCAGGGTTTGCCCATTTAAAGGACAGGTCCATGTGATGTGGCCTGCCTTGTGGCAACGGTAGCAAATGAGTTCTCCTGGAGGGCGAGGTCAGTCGTTGGTCCTCCCACGGGGTGGCGTTGTCCTCCTTCTTCTCATCCAGGGGACATCCTCAGGACTGTCGGTGAGTAGGATCCTTCCATCCGGTTCGGGCTCCGTCTGTAGCCGCAGGCGCGCAGGACAGTGGTCAGGGTTTTACTTAGCTGACGCACTTCAGAGCGCAGGCTGTCCAGCTCGCTAGGGGACGCTGTTTGCACTTTTGCCTCAGCCGCTAATGAAGGGGCAGTGAGTGCTGTGGGCATTGGGGTGGCCCCACCCTGGTAACGCTGGATAGCAGTATCTGATGTTTCCAGGGGCTGAAGGACCTTAATAGCCATGTCCTTCAGGGCGTCAAAGGTGGCGTTTGGATGTTCTAAGGCCCACCACCGTACAGTTCTGCTCTCCTCCTGGGACCTTAACCCCCGGATGAATTGTTCTATCAGCATTTTGTCCTCATCATGTATGCTGGCTGGACTAACCTGTTTCAGGGCCCGCGGGGCCTCTTGTAAATGCCAGACATAGTCCCGGATACTGTCCTCAGGTTTCTAGGTACAGTGGTAGAACCTCATCCGAAGATCTGTCTCAGTGCGGTTTTCAAAGACAGTTTGCAGTCTCTTAAATATAATAGATACTGATTCCTGGTCTGCGGCTGGCCAGGTTTCAACTTCCCGCTCTGCGGCATCAGCCAATTGTCCCAGCACAACAGCGGCTCTCTGTTTACCAGTCATTGAGTACATGTCCAATACAGCGCATATTTTTCTATTGAACCCAGACAGGGTGTCTGGTTTGCAGTCATACTGGGGAAGCCATTTCGCTCCTGGGATGTACGGCAGGGCCATGAGTATCACTGGAGTCACGACCCCTGCTGGTGGGGCGGCCGCTCCAGCCTGAGCAACGCCGGGCACGAGTTGAGCATCGGGAGTGTTAACCGGTGCTCCGGCATTTTGCTGGTCGTCGGCCATGGTTGCGCCCCCCTAGTAAACCATAGCCTACCTTCTTTGCTTTTATCGGGTAGGCCGCAGCTCCACAGATTGCCGTCTACTTCCAGGACCTGATGCTTCCCGGTGCTGCGTTAGAGCATGAGGCGGGGCTTGGGCGTTGCGCGCTACCAACGGCCCGCCTCTCTGATTCCCGCGGTTATGCCCCTCTTCTTCCCGCGCGGCGACGCGGTTATGGCGCCGATTTTCACCACATTTCAAACACAGTTTATATACGGCACACAGTACCCGGTGGCAACGGGTACGAAATCCTGTTCGTGACCCCAGGAAGAGATGACTCGCCCAGGGGGATATGGGGGACTCGGAACCCGGGCCTTTACCTTCTTGGGAGGTCATGGCAGTCGGCTCCCGGGCCCGTACTCTGTGGTCAATATTTAAAAGGGGCTTGTTACTTGGAGGGATGAATAACAGTTTTGTCTCGCCACCTGTGGTTTCTGGTAATGGGTATCAGTGCTGCTGCAGACCTCCAGGGGTGATGGGATGGCAGCTGTGATGCTTTGGCTCCCCACAGGCAGAGCGGGCCCCCGGGGCAGGGTTGATGGAAGGGATGCAGGTGAGAGGTGGCCCGGTTGGGTCAGGGGGAATGACGGACACGCACACAGGGGATTCGCTTCAGTACCTTTACTGGTGTAATGGCAGGTATGGTCCAGGGTACTCAGTAGCAAGGGTGCACTTCTGGACTCTCCCCAGTGAGCGGGTAGTAGGCCTCCTGGTCCGTTTCTTCCTCTCTCTAAAGCTCCTGGCCAGCCTGGAACAAGGCCTAGCTTCTATGCTGTTTCATTCTCTCACCTGTCGGCTTGGTAGTAGAACTTTTCTCTGGCAACCACTATCCCTGGATGCTGGGGCCTTTGTGGTTCCTAGTCCTGTAAATGATTATAGCTTCAGGTTGACCAGGGGTCTGTAATTCTCCTGGTATGCTGGTTATCCCTACTGGGTGTAGAGGACCCTGTAGGCACAGACCCGGTGTCCGGCTTGTGTCCTGGGGTGAGCTTAATTTGCTCCTCTGCCCCCTTAACTCCTCTCTCCTCTCCTTGCCTACGGCCACACTCGAGGCCCTCAGCACAGCAGCACATCAGGTGCTGCCTCTTCAATGATCTCAAGTGCCAGCACACTCTCCCTACCTAACTCCACCCTCCAGTATATATATCCCTAACAGGGCTCCCTCTGGTGGTATGAGGTGAAAGGGTGGAGGTGTCTGTGTGTAGTGAGGGCCTCTTGTGGAGAAGTCTGTCCATGCACCCTTTTGGGTCCTGTGGTACCTGTAATAGCAGGGTGCCACATTGTTCTCTACTAGTCTGGGGCCGATCCCCTTCTGCGGCCTGATCCCTCCACGTAAGTGTGAATTCGGGCACACGGGTGGCATCCTGCACTTGCCATGTCCCTGGGATCCCATCTGTCTCTCTGGAGCTCTCCTCACTGCCTGTCTTCTTCACTTTACTTGCTCTCCTGAGTGGAGCTTCTCCTGAGCTCCCCCTCCCAACAAACTCCTCTCTGAACTGAACCCAACTCCCCCTTCTAGATGTTTCTGTCTTTTACACTCTTCCTGTCTGTGCCCCACTGAACTTCTTCCTCCACCCACCTCCTCTACTTAGTTCCACCCTCCAGCTAGGGACCAGGGACTGTGCTCTCCCTTATGAGCAATCTTGCCCTTCCCTACTGAAGTGGAGTGTATTGGATGTGGGTGTGTGGGTCCCAGGTAATACTCCGTCCTCACCTGAGAGTGGGGTACCACACCTCTAGGTGAGATGCAGTACCTCTATAAAATCACTTTAAATAACTTTTTATCAAACGTAAAACATTCTTTTGCTTCTTCAAGTAAATGTCAACAGGCTGTAGTGAGATCCCTTCCAGGGTGTCCATCTCACTGATGTAAGTGCAAAGTGGGGAGACCCATCCACAACAAAGCCCCAACATAGGCCCTGGGTGTGGCTGCAGGGCATAGCTGATCCAGTCGTTGGACCACGTCTTCGGCCACACCAAACGGGTTTTTGTTCAGTGGTCTTTATAAAACCAACAAGAAGCACCTTAAGAAGTGCTAACTTTGTACAATAAAAGTTTTTGGCTGTTCAATGTCCAGAACCTATAAGTCTTTTTTTTTATTTTTTTTATTTACTTAACCAGGTAACTATAAAAACTGTGTTTTTTTTTATTTTTAAACACATTTTTTTCACACAATAGTGACACTAATACTATTCCGGGTAACTATATACACATTTTTTTCTGATGGTTACTTAGTTCAGTTCAGTAGTGGTGCTCCCTCAGGGGAAACATCTGTCCACCACTGGATGGCCCAGCCGGGTCATCAGCCTCCGATGGCAGGGGTGGGTTTTCCTCCACTTCCACCCTCCTGACATGTAGGGCATACCACCCCTGTTCTCCATGGTGACGGGTGTAGGTGACTCTGTCTCCTGGGTACTTAGCTGCAGCCGGAGCAGAATCTGCTTGTGGACGGCCAGGGTCAGCGACACCAGAAGTCAGGGGCATGTCCTCCGCGCTCGCCTTCTGCACATTAAGCGCATACCACCCCGTCTCTCCTGAGTATTGTGGTAACCAGGCCGCTCCTGGGATGTATGGCATAGACAGTGGCATTATGAGGGCTGCGGCAGCACCCGCTGCTGGAGCTTCACCTAAGTTAGGCATCTTTCTTCTCCCTTAGTTCACCCTTGCCAGGGTAGGACTCACCGCTCGGGATGCTTATGTTGTCGCTCTTTGCACAGCCGGTCACCGAGACTGCTCTGCTGGTCACTGTACAGCCGCACTCTTGCTGCACAGCTTCTCACACTTGTGTTATATTCACAGAGCTGCAGCAGCTGGGATCGTCGGATGAGTGGATGGATTACACAGCCCTCTGCAGGAGGAGGCGACAATCTCCCCCCTCAGTCTGATGCAAAGGGGAAGGCTGGCACCTTTCAGCCTGAGTGACAGACAACTCTGGTACAGTCTAAGCAAGTGGGAGGGGCCTATTTTGGCACAGTTTCCGATGCTCCGCCCATGATGGGACACCCCACATATCATTAACTGTGCATGTGCTACAGTAATAGCTGCAGTTTATACAGTTATACACAGTTATTGTGGCACACAGGACCCAGTGTAAAGGGTCGGTTCATCCTGTTCGTGGTGCCAAGTATGACGCGCAATCTGGGGCTGTGAGGTACTCGGTGCCGGGCTGGTAAGTGTTGGGGATGTCACGATGGCAGTGACCCAGTCCGTGGCCCTGGGTGGTCAAATGAAGGAAAAGTGTAAAAGTAAATTTTGAGGAATGTATTTGTGACGCCACCCGTGGTATGCGGCTATATGGGGCCGCCGCTGCGGTGCAGTTCCACTGGAGCTGATGGTGACGCAGCAGAGTTGGTTCAGCTCTCCACAGGCAGAGCTAAGCTCCAGGACAGTATATGATGAATTGTGGAGGTAGATGTTGTTGGTGCGGTGTAATGCAGGGCTGAGGGCACAGATAATGACCAGACAACAAATTAAGGGTGGTTTCCTCTATCTTTACTTGCGGTTTGTCAGAGCAGACCGGGGCACTGGTACTAGCTGGTGGAGGTGGAGGTGGTGGAGGATCGGGCGGTGTAGAAGCAAATTGGGGATCCACCTCGCCAGTTAGAGTTATAGGCCTTCCCTCTGCGCTATTCTCTTTGGCCCTGCTGCTTGAAGCTATGCTGCGACCCTCGTCCTTGAGCAAAACATCTGTTCCTCACCTGTATGGCAGGCAGCTTGGGCCTTCCTCAAGTGTCGCTCCATCGTGGCAGTGCTGGGCCCTAGGATGCTGCTGAGCCGCCAGGTGTCTGGTGGGGCCTGGAGACTTGCAGTCTCCTGCCCTCCGGATTTAGCTGCTGGGCCTTCAGTGCCCGCACAACCACGGACTCCGGTGTCCGGTTCCCTTGCACTTCTCTCTGGGGCGAGCTTGTCCACAGCTCCCTTCCCCAGGTCCTTCCTCGTCACTCTCCTTTCTCCAACTCCCCTTCAACTAACTCTTTCTAACCCCGCCTCCAGGTTCCAATTTAAAGGGGAGGAGCTCCCCTTTCTGGTCTGGAGCCAGGAAAGTGTTGAATGTTGGTATGCTGGAATGCTGATTAGGGGACCCCTCCTTGCTTCCAGGCATGGCATCAACCCCTGAGAGGGAGGCAATGCCACTGTGGCAACCGGACCTCTGGGGTGCCACAAGCAAAATAAGTAATCTTATAGCTGACACCTTGTCTGCATGAGTACTACATGGACGCTATTCCATGCTCCTGCAATCTGTGACCACCCACTGCCCACCATCGGCTGCCAGCTCCAGACAATAATTACAGTAAGTGACCTCACAGCTGATGTCCGGCTGCAGTAGTACCTTTTAACTAGTGTTGAGCCATCCCCGTAGTGTTCGAGTTCGGTTCGGTTCGTTGAACACCCATATGTTCGCCGAACTGTTCGTCGAACTGTTCGTCGAACACCTGCGAACACCGTTAAAACCAACGGCAGGCAAATAAAAACACATAGAAAACACTTCAAAGGTGTCCAAAAGCTGACAAACTGCTCAGAAGACACAACTAACACTTGGAAAAGTGACAAGTACATATAGTCATGTGAAAAGAAAAGAGGTGGAGGAGTAAAAGGAGGGGGAGACACAGATATAGGCATGTCATGCCCTTCTAAAACCGAAAAAGTGCGAAGCCGACACGGCCAGTCCGTTCCTGCCCGTGCGACCTCCGTGTCGCCAGGTTTGTGCCAGAGCCGCGGTGGACCCTGACGGCCAGCCCCCCTCTCCCAATACTGGTGCCTGTCCGCTGGTGGGTCGAGCGAGCCCCCCTGTGGTGGAGGCAGGTCTAACCTTTTTAATTTAAATTGTCTCTCTAATTTGAATGAATACACTTTAACAAGGATCTATTGGAGGGCAAGTCTCATGCTAGCAGCCGCGTAATTCCAGCTCCAGTAGCGTCCACTAAAGCTGCTGCAGTTAAAAAGCTTTTATAAGGATCGAGCTCGGCGGTCCACCGCAAGGCGTCCTACCGCCAGTCCCAGCCCCTATGCCTTGGGGTGCCTCCTGATGCTCTTCACTGAGTATCCCGGGGTCCCGAAGCATTTCCTTTGAAAAAATAAAGTGTCCAAACTACAGGTGGTGTAGCTTGCTTAACAGCTGGGATAATCCGCTGACTAGCAGACACTGCTACTAGGCACAAAGTATTTCCTGGACTAGATGCAGTTAAAAATTTGTAATTAGATACTCTCGTTGGATGCTGAGAAAGCATTCCATAGAGTCTCCTGGCACGCCATATATTATTCTCTTAAAAAGCTTGGGGTAGGGGTCTAGGGGACCCTTTTATAGCCAAAATCACAGCCCTGTATCGCAATACGTCACCTAGGCTGAAGATAAATGGAACTGTAGCAACCTGAGGGCTCGGTTGCTACAGAGGTATTGCACCTCACCCAGAGGTGTGATATCTCACTCTCAGGTAAGGATGGAGTGTGGATCAGGACTCCGACACCTGCATGCATTACACCACATTGCCGTGGGGCAGGGCGACCAATATGCCCCTGAGATGGGCACGACAGTCCCTGTCCCTGGCTGGAGTGGGGGGAGGGAACACCGAGGAAGGGGAACCCTGTAGTGCAGGAGCAGGGAGGAAGCAGTTCCTGGGTGCATTGAGAAGGGAGTATAAAAGGTGGGCACCATCTTAGTTCAGTGCAGAGAAGTCTGAGCAGAAGTGACAGGGAGCAGGGGCTCTGCATGAGCTCTGCTCCGGAGGCGGGCCTAGTAACAGAGGCTCAGGCCTGGAAGAGGGAGAAGGAAGGAAGAGGAGCGGAGAAGGCTCCAGGAACGAGGAACGAAGAGATCCCAGGGGTGCGGACGGGCTAGTCGCCACCGCACGCCCGAATCCACCTGCCTGGAGGGGTCAGGCCAAAGGGGGAGACCGGTCCCCGAAACTAGTGGAGGCAGGAAACGACCCTCAGCTACAAACCGGAGGCTGTGACATTTTATGTGGCGCAGCCCCTCGCTACACCCGCTAGGAAGGCACCACATAGGGTCAGGGAAACTGGCGCCAAGTTTACCAAGAGGAGGCCCGAAGCAGCCGGACAGAAGCGTGGTCACTGGTGGGGTAAGAAAGGCCAGAGAAAGCACACACAAAGGGGGTCCTGTGAAGCGCTCCAAAGTTATCTGGGAGTTGTCTGAGCCCCTCACCTGGTGAGCACAGTACGATGTGGGCAGCCGTTACCTGCAGAAGTGGTCTGGATAATAAGAACTGTGAGTAAAGGCCCTGGACTGCATCACTGACTCACCCCCATCCTCCGCATACACTGCCCTGAGGCTATACTCCTCCCGTGGGGAGTTATACTACGCTCTGCTGCACCCACAACACCAGCCTCAGCGGTCTGCCCTGCAACGGCGGTTCACTCTGACCACAATCCACGGGTGGCGTAGTCAGACATTTAAACATCAAAACCACATAAATAGTTCCGCCACTGGTTTGACCGCCCTGAGCCACGGAACCGGGTCGCCGCCACGGAGACTACAACCACCAGCATCCACCAAAAAGGGTCCTGCTCCGGGTGTCCCAAGGCCCAGGGGAACGTCAGAACATTTTCATCACCTTTCATAATCACCAATGGGACAAGGCAGGGATGTCCTCTGTCCCCTCTCTTATACATCCTAGTGACGGAGCACCTGCTCTCATCAATTCGCCATAACCCCAATATTAGGTGGATTGAGGTGGGAGGCACCGAGTACAAGTGCTCTCTATTTGCTGATGATGTCCTAGTATATATCACTCAATCACATATATCCATCCCTGCTGTTATGGCTGAAATAGATCACTTTGTTACATGGTCAAATTTTAAAATCAATGCAGCGAAGTCTGAGGCCCTCGATGTCTCCCTCCCCAAATCCATACAGGATTCCATTCAGTCCAACTTTCCCTTTGACTGGCCCTCACAGGGTATCAAATACTTAGGAATTCGTATTCATAGAGACCTCTCCCGTCTATGTTATCTTAATTTTGGGCCCTTTATTGAACAACTCCATACAGACCACAGTTGGCAAGTTAGAACTGTAAGATTCACTACGTGAACCACTGGTGTTTTGTGGAAAAGCACATGTACACTGTGTTCCAAATTATTATGCAAAAAGTGTTTAGGAGTTATAAGGGAAGAATTTGTTTGTTTGTCAGTTAAACTCATTGATGGTGATGTGAGTCAGGGCTCTTTATATCACTGTAAGCAATTGCAGACAGCTGTGCTAATTAGTTTGGCAGGTGTGTCCAATGAAAGGCAAGACTACTTAAGAAAGCTGTCCCACATTATTAAGCAGCCTACATTTTCTGCCAAAATGGGAAAGAAAAAGGATGTGTCGGCTGCTGAGAAGCAACAAATTGTGGAGTGTTTAGGTCAAGGCATGACTACAATCAACATTGCCAAGACACTTCATCCTGATCATCGCACAATCAAGAAGTATGTAGCTGATTCACAGTACACACGTGTGCGTGCTGATAAGGTAAAATTGAGGACTCTTTCCTACAGGCAATTACGTCAGGTTAAAAGAGCAGCGGCAAAAAAGCCTTGTTATATCAGCAGACAAGTTTTTGAAGCTGCTGGTGCCTCCAACGTCCCCCGAACAACAAGATGCAGAGTCCTTAAGAGGTTTCCAGCTGTGCGTAAGCCATCCTGTCGACCTCCTCTATCCACTGCACACAAGCAGAAACGGCTCCAGTGGGCCAAACAATACATTAAGACTGACTTCAAAACTGTTTTGTTCACCGATGAGTGCCGTGCAATGCTCGATGGTCCAGATAGATGGAGTGGAGGATGGCTGGTTGATGGACACCCCACGCAAACACGGCTACGGTGCCAACAAGGAGGAGGTGGAGTAATGTTTTGGGCAGGAATCATGGGGAGAGAGATTGTCGGCCCCTTTAGGATCCCTGAAGGGGTAAAGATGAACTCCATAATGTATGTGGAGTTTCTCAAACAGCACTTCCTTCCATGGTTCAAGAAGAAGAACCGTGTATTCCACAGCAAGATCATTTTCATGCATGATAATGCACCGTCTCATGCTGCACATAACAGATCTGCATCTCTGGCTGATATGGGCATAAAAGGGGACAAACTTATGGTGTGACCCCCATGCTCCCCTGACCTCAACCCCATTGAGTACCTCTGGAGCATCATCAAAAGGAGTGTCTATTATGGCGGGAGGCAGTTCACATCTAAGCAACAGCTCTGGGAGGGTATTCTGTCCTCATGCAAAACAATTGAAGCAGAAACCATTTTTTTATTCTTTATTAAAATGAAAAGGTTGATCGAAGAGTGTGGCAACCCAGTAGTCAGGATTACTTCGAATTCGACAATCTCAGGGACATGTTGCTGGTAGTGCAGCAAGAAGGCACTCATGTGTCTTGCGCATCTAGGAGCCCCAAAATTATGTTCCGCGCTAGATGCAGCTAAAAATTATTATTAATTTTAAATCTGGTGGAGCTTAGTATAGATGGCCTAATAGAATCAGTACTGCACACTGCTACAAACCCAAATTATTTTCCAGCAATGATACAGATAAACATGATTAGTAATTTTAAAGCTTAAAACGGTTGGTGAGGTGATTTTAACAAATCATCAAGCTTTTACTCTCCCCAGGATGACACAGGGGTAGAAAAGTAATTTTGGATCCATGATTTGTTCATCTTTATGAACGTGA
Source organism: Phyllobates terribilis (assembly GCF_046119375.1). Lineage (NCBI taxonomy): Eukaryota > Metazoa > Chordata > Amphibia > Anura > Dendrobatidae > Phyllobates > Phyllobates terribilis. The sequence goes on from NW_027364296.1 coordinate 161,073, forward strand.
GTCTGTCTACATTATCAGTGGAGAGCCGCGTGCGCTTATCTGTCAGCACACCACCAGCAGCGCTGAACACACGTTCAGACAGAACGCTGGCTGCAGGGCATGACAAGATCTCCAAGGCGTAAGTGGCGAGCTCCGGCCATTTATCCAGATTGGAAGCCCAAAAAGAGCAAGGGTCTAGTGACACAGTCATGGCTTCAATGTTTACTTGGAGATACTCCTGTACCATGGTCTCTAGGCGTTGACTATGTGCCAGACTGCTTGTCTCCTGTGGCCTTGCAAAGGATGGGCTAAAAAAGTGGTGAAATGATTCCGCAAAATTGATGTTACCAGGAGATACTGTGTTTCTGTTACGGTTTGAGTGCTGAACACTCGAAGGTCCCACGGTTGGCAAGTTGGAACTGTGAGATTCACTACGTGCACCACTGGTGTTTTGTGGAAAAGCACATGTAAGATTCTGCAACAGTCTCTGCTGATACTCCTGCATGCGTGCATCCCTTTCTATGGCAGGAATAATTTCTGCAAATTTACTTTTGTACCGGGGATCTAGCAGTGTGGCAACCCAGTAGTCAGGATTATTTCTAATTCTCACAATTCGAGGGTCATGTTGCAGGTAGTGCAGCAAGAAGGCACTCATGTGTCTTGCGCATCCAGGAGCACCAAGTCCCTGTTGTGTTGGTGGCGAGGTAACAATCATGCTTCCTTCCTCTGTCCTCTCCCCCCAACCTCGCACAACAGAAATGTGATCAAGGTCTCCCTCATCTGATGAGTCTTCCATCAGTTCGTCCTCCACTTCTTCCTGGGCTCCTGCACCTTCCTCACTAATTTGGCTGCTACCATGCGCCCTGGTAAAACCATCTCCCCCACCCTCACATGCCTGCCGCCTTGGTGCTGCCGACCGTCTGGACCTTGCAGATGTTAGCCCTTCCGCATACAACTCCTCCTCCTCTACTTCCTCCACCTCCTCTTGTGCCACCACCAGACTCCGAATTCTGTTTAACATGTGCTCCAGCATGTAAATCTCCGGAATAGTCATGCTGATAATGGCATCGTCAGCACTAAACATCTTCGTCGCCATTTCAAAACTGTGCAGAAGGGTGCATAGGTCCCTGATCTGAGACCACTCCTCCAGCGTGATTTGCCCCACCTCTGGATCTCGTTGGCCCAGGCTATATGTCAGAACGTATTGCACCAGGGCTTGTCGGTGCTGCCACAGTCGCTGCAACATGTGCAGAATTGAATTCCACTGGGTAGGCACATCGCATTTTAGCCGGTGAAGTGGCAGGCCCAACGACTTCTGTAGAGATGTAAGTCGCTGAGCTGCAGGATGCGAACGGCGGAAGTGAGCACACAGCGACCGTGCCCTCTGCAGAAGGCCATCTAGTCCGGGATAGTGGGCTAAAAATTGCTGGACAACCAGGTTCAACACGTGAGCCATACAAGGCACGTGTGTGACATTGCCCCGGCGAAGGGCCGCACCCAGGTTTGCAGCATTGTCGCACACGGCCTTCCCTGGTTTCAGGTCCTGTGGAGACAACCATTCATGAAGCTGGTTCTCCAGAGCTGACCACAACTCCTCAGCTGTGTGACTCACATTTCCCAGACATTTCAAAGTAAAAACTGCCTGATGACGTTGAGCCCTGCTGCCAGCATAGTAAGGAGGTGTGCAGGATCCCTTCTGCGCAGTTAGAAAGCTTGTGGCATGACCAGACAGGCTTTGGGTGCAGGTGGAGGACCGAGAGGAGGTTGAGGAGGCAGAAGCAGTGGAGGAACTTTGAGATAAAGAGGACTGACGCACAACTCGTGGGGACGGCAAGATTTTGACAGCAGCCCCTTGTCCTGCTGTCACCATAGTTACCCAGTGCCCAGTCAGCGACATGTAACGCCCCTGTCCATGCCTACTCGTCCAAGTGTCTGTGGTGAAATGCACCCTGTCACACAGAGTTTCTCAAAGAAGCGATGATGTTGTGTGCGACATGCTCGTGGAGCGCAGGCACACCTTTCTTTGAGAAGTAGTGCCGACTGGGCATCTGGTACTGGGGCACTGCGACGGACATAAAGTCTCGAAAATCCTTTGTGTCCACCAGGTAGAAAGGAAGCATTTCTGTAGCCAAGAGCTTGCAGATGGTGAAATTCAACCTCTTAGCTTTCTCATGGCTAGGAGGAAATGGTCTTTTACTTGTCCACATCTGAGGGACCGAGGGCTGGCTGTTGTGCTTAGACGGGGTTGAGAAGGGTGTCCCCGGCAAACTGCCGGTCTGTGAGGAAGATGCAGGCGGACATGTTAGGTTGCCTTGATCCAAAGGTGGTGCTATCGATGTCGGACAGCGCTCAACACCAGCTGGTGTTACCACCTCCAAAGAAAATGATGACCTGCCAATCACGCTGGCTGTTGCGGGTAAAGAGGTGGCAGGTCTGCGTCCCAAAACAGGTGTGACTGCTATCCCCCCAGTCACAGAGGATGAAGAGGCCGCGGATGCACAAGATGTGGCAGACGGTGGTTGGCACGGCCGGCTAGGCCACATTGTAGCACAGTGAGCTTCCCACTGCAACTTATGCTTCATGTCCATGTGCTGGTTCATGCATGAAGTACTCAAACTATGTATTTTTTGGCCTCTACTTAGCTTTTGCTGACAAATGTTACAGATAACACGAGTTGGGTCATCTTTATCGATCTGAAAAAATGCCCAGGCTATGCAAGGCTTAGCACCCATGCGATCTGAAGAGCCACCACGACTTGTGGTCAGAGGCAGAGTTGTGTTTGAGGATGCAGTTGTTGACGTGCTTCCAGTACTACGTCTCTGTCCAGGAAGGCGCAACCTGACCTCGTCGTCACTAGCATCCTCCTCCACCTCCTCTGCTGACCTCATCTCTTGGCTGACTGTGGGTTGACAGTAAGTGGGATCTCCAACCTCATCATCATCACCCTGTGTGTTATCACACCCGTCGTCCTCAGAGCCAACCTGTTCCTGCCGTGACAAAAAACTAATCAGGTATTTGAGTCTCATCATCATCTTCCTCATTGTCTCCACCAACAGGAGTTACAGTTTGGGAACGAGGGTCTACATTATGGTCAGAACCTTCTGCGTCTGGTCCTGGATCCGACTCATAAAGATTCTGGGCATCAGTGCAGATCATTTCCTCGTCTGGATTCACAGAAGCTCTGGAGCCGACCTCTGATTCCCAGGCTATAGTATGAGTAAACAGCTCTGCAGACTCAACCATCTGTTCTACCCCATACTCAGACGGGCAGCTGGAGACTTGGGAGCTGTGAGGAAGCAAGTGCGATTGGGGTGACACCTCTGAGGACTGGAGTATTTGTGATGTTGAAGTTGAGGTGGAGGAGAGCCCACTTAAAGGAGCACTTGATATCCGTTGAAGCACCTGCTGTTTTTGTGCCTCATCTGGAATTTGTAGCGATTGGCGTGGCCGTAAGAAAGGGATCTTATCACATTGTTCGCTAAAAGAAGTAGACATTTTAGTTTGGCTTAAAGATGGTCTTTCTTCTGCAGATGTTACTGTTGCTTTAACACCTACCCCATGGACACAACCTTTTTTCCCCTTCCCAACATGCCTATTCCCCTTTCCACAAGCAGCAGGCCTTTTTCCACTCATTTTGGTGGTTAACTAATTCACAACTTTGGAGTTGTTTGCACAAAAAAACAATGGATGGGAACCGAGCAGAGCTGAGTGGCCAAACTGTGGTATTAGGCCAAAAGTATTGGCTGGGTTAGATACAGATAAAAATTATATTGAATTTGCAACCTGATGGAGGTTAGTATAGATGGACTAATAGAACAAGTCCCACACACTGCTAGAAGCCGAAATATTTTTTCAGAGCTAGATGCAGAAAAAAATTATATTGAATTTGCAACCTGATGGAGGTCACTATAAATGGACTAATAGAGCAAGTCCCACACAATGCTACAAGCTGAAATATTTTTTCTGAGCTAGATGCAGAAAAAAATTATATTGAATTTGCAACCTGATGGAGGTCAGTATAGATGGATTAATAGAACAAGTCCCACACACTGCTAGAAGCCGAAATATTTTTTCAGAGCTAGATGCAGAAAAAAATTAGATTGAATTTGCAACCTGATGGAGGTCAGTATAGATGGACTAATAGAACAAGTCCCACACACTGCTAGAAGCCGAAATATTTTTTCAGAGCTAGATGCAGAAAAAAATTTGATTGAATTTGCAACCTGATGGAGGTCAGTATAGATGGACTAATAGAACAAGTCCCACACACTGCTAGAAGCCAAATATTTTTTCAGAGCTAGATGCAGAAAAAAATTATATTGAATTTGCAACCTCATGGAGGTTAGTATAGATGGACTAATAGAACAAGTCCCACACACTGCTAGAAGCCGAAATATTTTTTCGGAGCTAGATGCAGAAAAAAATTATATTGAATTTGCAACCTGATGGAGGTCAGTATAGATGGACTAATAGCACAAGTCCCACACACTGCTAGAAGCCGAAATATTTTTTCAGAGCTAGATGCAGAAAAAAATTAGATTGAATTTGCAACCTGATGGAGGTCAGTATAGATGGAATAATAGAACAAGTCCCACACACTGGTAGAAGCCGAAATATTTTTTCAGAGCTAGATGCAGAAAAAAATTAGATTGAATTTGCAACCTGATGGAGGTCAGTATAGATGGACTAATAGAACAAGTCCCACACACTGCTAGAAGCCGAAATATTTTTTCAGAGCTAGATGCAGAAAAAAATTAGATTGAATTTGCAACCTGATGGAGGTCAGTATAGATGGACTAATAGAACAAGTCCCACACACTGCTAGAAGCCGAAATATTTTTTCAGAGCTAGATGCAGAAAAAAATTATATTGAATTTGCAACCTGATGGAGGTTAGTATAGATGGACTAATAGAACAAGTCCCACACACTGCTAGAAGCCAAAATATTTTTTCAGAGCTAGATGCAGAAAAAAATTAGATTGAATTTGCAACCTGATGGAGGTCAGTATAGCTGGACTAATAGAACAAGTCCCACACACTGCTACAAGCTGAAATATTTTTTCAGAGCTAGATGCAGAAAAAAATTAGATTGAATTTGCAACCTGATGGAGGTCAGTATAGATGGACTAATAGAACAAGTCCCACACACTGCTAGAAGCTGAAATATTTTTTCAGAGCTAGATGCAGAAAAAAATTATATTGAATTTGCAACCTGGTGGAGGTTAGTATAGATGGACTAATAGAATGATGCTATGCCCAAAAGGTTTTACTTCACTAGGTGCAGTACAAAAATTTGTATTCTATACACAGGTAGTGTAGCTTGTAACACAGATAGGCTACTCCACTGACTAACACACTCTGCAATAGGCCAAAAAGGATTTGCTTTGCTAGATTTAGCCAAATGCTGTGAAAAAAGCTTGCACAGCACTGGCACAGACCTGCCTGGCAAAAAGTGATAGGAAATGATGTAACTTAGTCCTGAAAAGGACTGCAATTACAATTAGTCTTTACTCTCAACCTATCTATTTAAGAGCACAGACCTGCCTGATAAAAGTCGTATGAAATGATGTAACCTAGTCCTTAAAAGGACTGCAATCAGAACTATTCCCTACTCCCAAGCTATCTGTAGATTTGTGCGAAAATTGGCTTGAAATTAACACTGAAAGTATAGCGCACACAGCAACAGCGGTGCCGTCTAACACGCAGCTGCAGCAGTGAGAAAATGGTGGCGACGGGGAAAATGGCTGGGTCTTATAGAGCAAGGACATGTGACATACACTGCCAATGACACATGCCCTTGCTTGTGTGAAAAAAAGCACTTCGCTCCGTGTGTGCGCTGCTGATAGGCTGACAGATTGCACATCCCCACTGTAAATGCGGGAAAGAAAAAAAAAATGGAGATCTTCATTATTCGTGCAGAGATCCATCCCCTGCCCCTCCCCCCGCCCCGCTGTACACTCAAACTGCGTATTAAGATTAATTTTCAGCATTACTGAGAAAAAATCCAGTTATGATTTTGGTGCACGAACAGTTATCGAACATAACCTCGAACAGCCGAATTTTTTTCAAATCGTTCGTGTTCGCCGAACGGCTCGAACACCGCCCAAAACAGCTCGAATTTGAGATTGGCGAACAGTTCGAGTCGAACACCGCTCATCTCTACTTTTATCTACGCAACAGGACTTTCTTCTATGAAAAATAACATCTGGATATTTACCTTTGCCATAAAGTTGGAGTACATTAAGGACTCTTGAACTATACTGTATACTGACTAATCATCTAAAGCATATACAGAATGGGAGGAATAGAGCTAAGCAACAGTACATGTGAAAAAGACTTAGGTATACTAATAGATCATAGACTGAACATGAGTCAACAGTGTGATGCAGCAGCAAAAAAGGCAAATACAATTCTGGGATGTATTAACAGAAGCATACAGTCTAGATCACGTGAAGTCATTATCGGTCTTTACTCCTCTTTGGTCAGACCTCATCGGGAATACTGTATACAGTTTTGAGCACCACATTTTAAAAAAGACATAGACAAACTGGAGCAAGTTCAGAGAAGAGCGACCAGAATGGTGACTGGTCTGCAAACCATGTCCTATGAGGAACGGTTGCAGGATTTGGGAATGTTTAGCTTGCAAAAAAGAAGACTGAGAGGAGACTTAATAGCTGTCTACAAATATGTCAAGGGCTGTCACATTGTAGAAGGATCATCTTTATTCTCATTTGCACAAGGAAAGACTAGAAGCAATGGGATGAAACTAAATGGGAGGAGACACAGATTAGATATTAGAAAAAACTTTTTGACAGTTAGGGTGATTAATGAGTGGAACATGCTGCCACGAGAGGTGGTTAGTTCCCCTTCAATGGACGTCTTCAAACAGAGGCTGGACAGACATCTGTCTGAGATGATCTAGTGAATCCTGCTTTGAGCAGGGGGTTGGACCAGATGACCCAGGAGGTCCCTTCCAACTCTACCATTCTATGATTCTATGATTCTATGATTCTATGATATTATTATTATGGACTCTTTTTTTTTTTTTTTTTTCCAAAATCATTTTTATTACAGTTTGTCAATGGTACAAAATAGCAAAATAACAAAATAACATCATAAGAGCACAAAATCAAAATCAAACATAAGCCCCCAATATAGATACATCCACAAAATGCAGTACAGCCATCTATCATGTATATCAAATGACTCTAGTAGTGTCCTGAAAGATATCGAATGAAGGTTCCTCCGCTATCACCACAAACAATAAAACCACTTCTATATCTTTAAGATCCCCAGAGTACCATTCAAGTCTTCTAGTAGATACCAGTTGGAATTTTTAAATGGAAGGACCGTACGAACCAACTCGTCCGGGGTCAGATGCAAAATTTTGAAGGCTCTCCACGTATTAAAAAAAATTTCTGTCAAGATATCCTTGTTTCTCTCAGTTTCCATCCTCTCAGTCAATATGTTGTCTTTCAGCATTGTTACTAAGTCTGGGATCTTGGGGCATGCCCCACTCAGCCAGTCCCTTAAAATAAGTTTCTTAGCTGTTATAGCTATAATGTGCAATAATCTAGCTTCTTTTCATCTCCAAATTTTTTCCGCCGGGAAGTGTAACAGCCATGTCAAGGGGTCGTGACCTATGTCATTATTATAAATATCTTGTGTTGCCGTAATAACACGTCTCCAAAAACCCTGAATAGCTGTACAAGTCCACAGGCCATGAATCATATCTGTCTTAGGGGTGTCACATTTTGGGCAACTTTGTAACCTATCAGGTGCTTGTGGTGTTGGTGGTATGGTAAAGCCAAATATCGCTCTATACATGATACGGAATTGCATGTTCCTCCACTTTTCATTAGGTATATACTTTCTCACCAATTCCCAGCCTTTAAGTATTTTGTCCTCCAGATCTTCAGTTTAAATCAATCTCTCCCAACCTTTAAATCTCTTATCAACGCCCTCAAATGAGGTTATGTCTTTCAATCGTTTGTATAAGTAAGAGATTGTAACGCATTCCATCGAGACATCCTTCAGCTGGTTTAAGACATGGAACTGTAGTTGTCCATATTGCATCAACTGCATGGCCGATAGACCGTACTTCTCTAACACTTCCGACCCACGTAACCATCTTTTCTTAGTCACATGTAACAGGTCACCCATCCTCTGAATGCCCCTAACTCTCCATTCCTTGAATAGAATGTTCTCCCTTCCCATTTTAAAGCCGATATGGGCCCAGGGATTCAAATATTTTGAAACCCTCCACGCCAACTTAAATTTCTTTCGGACCGCTTCCAGCACATCGCTGTGTCTCTGTATATCAATGAGTGTTTCAAAGACTGCGGAATGTCAGACCAAGAGGCATGAAGGAGACTAACCGGGTCCCATGGTCTACATAGTTCCACCTCATCTTCATAGTTAGAGTGTTTGCTAGATTTCTTTAGCCAGTCTAGCACATGTCGGGAAAGACAAGCCAAATTATATCCCCTAATATCCGGGAGTCCTAACCACCCCCTGTCTTTGGGAAGCGTCAGGGTATCAGTTCTTATTCTCGCTCTCTTTCCTCTCCATAAGAATCTCGTGAATGCTACATTGAGTCGTTTGATGTCTGTATATCGGAGGAGAAGAGGGATCGTCTGTAGTGGGTACAGCAGTCTCGCTAAACTAATCATCTTTATCAGATGACACCTCCCCAATAGAGACAATGGGAGGTTTTTCCACTCCTCCAACTCTTTCTCTATCTTGGCAATTAACGGGCCAAAGTTCAGAGAATACACAGAGCTCGCAGACCTCCCCAGATAAACCCCTAGATATTTTATGTGGTCACGTCTAACCTTAATACCTCCTATCCGGTCCACCAACCTCTCATGATGGATGTTGCGACCTGACTCACCCAGTCTGAGCAGCTCACATTTAGATTTGTTTAGTTTGAAGCCAGAAAAGGAGCCATAGACTTCAAGCTGTGCAAGCAGGTTGCCCATATCTCTTCCCGGTCTATTTAAAAATAATATTACATTGTCAGCAAATAAAGCTGATTCAACAGTTCTTTGCCCTACTCGTATTCCTTCAAATGCATCGCCATCATTGAGGAATCGAGAAAAAGGTTCAATTGCCAGGTTGAAAAGCAAAGGAGACAAGGGACATCCCTGGCGTTTTCCCTTCTCCAAGGGGAAGGCTGCAGACAGAAAGCCCGGGGTGTTCACCTTCGCTCTTGTGTTAAAGTATAGTGTTTTTAGAAAGGTACTAAAGGACCCGAGAAAGCCAAAGGCATCCAAAACCATATCAAGCCATGCCCAACTTACATTGTCAAACGCTTTTTCGTCGTCCAACAATAGTAATGCCGGTGGATCATCCCTGCATAACCTCCCCCTTCCCACCTCATCCAGGATCAATATAGCCTTCCTAATATTACCCACTGCCGACCTTCCCTTTATAAACCCCGATTGTTGGCTCCCGATAAGCCGTGGCATAATTTGTGCCAGACAGTCTGCCATAATCTTGGGCAGAATCGTGAGATTCTGATTGATTAGTGAAATGGGTCTATAACTGGAGGGATCGGTTGCTACCCTTTCTCCTTTCGGGAAAAGTTTAATATATGCCATATTGGTTTGATCAGACAGGCGCTCACCCCTCAAGATCTTATTAAAGTAAGGGACCATGCAGGTGGCAACTTTATCATTAAGCGCTTTATAATATTCCCCAGTGAACCCGTCAGGACCCGGAGCCTTGTGGGAACCCAGGTTTTTTATCGTCTCAAGGACCTCTTCTTGGGTTATTTCTCTATTTAACCCCTCAAGTTCTCCCTCTGCTAAGTTTGGTAATTTTACTTTTTTCAACCAGTCCTCCCTTCCCTCTCTTGGCCCTAGATTGTCTTTGTAGAATTCTGAATAGTATTTTCCCAGTAGATTGTTTATCCCCCTTGGAGTGGATTCTAAAGTACCATCCTTCTTTTTCAAAGATGTTATTGCCGTATGCGGCCTCTTTCCTCTGGCTAAATTGGCTAAAAATTTTCCTGCTATATCCCCGTATCTATATAAATCAACCTCCCATTGGGCTTTCCAAAATAGCTCTTTTTTCTTGGCCCATGCGTCAAATTTTTGTTTAGCTGTCACCCACTGGGATTTCAAGTCCAACGTTTGTAGATTTTTCAATTGAGTGTACGCCTTCCTGACGGCCTCGCTAGCAGTTTTAAATTGCTCATTGGCCTTACATTTCTGTGTCTTTGTGTAGGCTAGGATTTTACCTCTCATTACGGCCTTACTCGTTTCCCAAAATAACCGTGGATCAGACCTGTGAGCTTCATTGTCTAATGAGAATTCAGTCCACCATTCCCCTAATAATTTGTCAAAATTCCCGTCTCGTCTAAGATATGACGAGAAGCGCCACAGATAATCTGTCCCTCTTGGCGATGAATCTGTCAATTGTAGAGTGACTGGATTGTGGTCTGAAATAGCCATGTCTTCTATGGTCACATCTTCTACTCTATCTATCGGCACCCCCCCCAGTAAGAACATGTCTATACGTGACCACTAATCATGCGGGTGAGAATAATGTGTGAATTCACCACGATATAGGGGATGATACATTCTCCACACATCCCCCAAGCATAAGCAGGAAATCAAATTGTGGAGTAGTCCCGACCCCTCCTGGAACTCCTCGTTTTGGGCAACACAGAGTCCATGACGTCCTCCCCTTCTTCTATCTTCTAAGCTAGATACTACTGTATTGAAGTCACCCCCAAAATTTTTGTATCCTCTCCATCTTCCAGGACCAACTTTTGAATGTATGTAAAGAAGTCTTTCTGGGCCGAGTTAGGGGCATAAATATTATAGAGACTTAGTCTACCTGACGGACTATCCAGTACCAGGTGTATCAGGCGTCCCCCATCGTCCCTGACCTCAGAGAGGATTTTGTGTTGGAAGGCCCTGTTGACCAGAATTAGCACGCCTGCTTTCCTCCCTTCCGCCCCAGAGCCATATACTGCCCTACCCACATTCTATGCATTCTAAACATTTCATTTTGGGACAAATGAGTTTCCTGTAACATGGCAATATCAGCGTTAAGTCTCTTCAGATGTCGCAATATCATTGATCTTTATTCCGGGGATCTTAATCCTTTAACGTTCCAGGTTATAACCTTAACCATGTTCTTTGTTATATAGTGAGATTAGGTGATGGTACTCTCTAACTGGGTAAGCATAATTTGTGGTATAACAGCACATTATAATTTGAGACGACGTTGCATTAAGTGGATCGCGCTCTGAAAACTCTTTATACAACAACAGTAAAAACCATTCCCATTTCCCCCCCTTGTAAAAATACCCTCCCCCTCCCCTCAACAATTATCCCTCTAAATATTCGACGTAAACGAACTTCCATATACTGACAGGTAACCTCCTTTCTCTCCCGCCCAACGGCTTATGAACAAAGTTTAAAGTGTAGCAACCGTCTTTGCATATACATAGCGCCTCTCCTCAACCCCTGTTCCAATCCTCCAAATGCTCAAGAAGTCATCCAATAGTGTAGAATAGAGTCCACGGAGGAAGGAAAAGAGGGAAAAGATTAAAAAAAAAGGGGAAGAAACCCCAAGAAAAACAGCTTAATGTTACCAGTGAGAGACAGACTTAGCACAAATCTTCACTGTCTTGAATAGGCAAAGGTTCAGAAGCGATTGAGTGCTGACCTCATGTGGGCCCACTGTAGTTTGTGCCCCCCTTTTCTTTCGGGGACAAGGTTTGGACACCTCCTCCCGATGACTAGGGCAAGATTTCACCATGCCGGGGCCCAGGCGATCGGGAGTCTGCATCACGGCAAGGTCCGGAGACCCCGACGGTCTAATTTCATCCGATCTGGGAGATATGTGATTACTTCTATCCGCAGGCTCTCTTTGCGTGAGATGTCTTAGCGCTTCCTGGGGATCACGCTGCACTTTAAGCCTGCCATCAGGGCCTCTATATTTAAGCACTGCAGGGTACAGGAGTTGGAGACGGATGTTCCTCTTGTACATGATGCTACATGCCGGGCTAAAAGCTTTTCTCAACTTGGTAACCGCCACAGAAAAATCTCCAAAAATCAGGATCCTATGCTCTCCAATCAATACTGGACGTCTCATACCCTTAAAGGTGCGCAAGATATTTTCTTTGTCTTTATAATCAAGGTAGCGCACAATCACTTGTCTTGGTCTTGACTGGAGGGAGGTGCGGTTCTTTTCACGCATCTGAGACTCAGAATTGTTGATTTTGCTGGAATCTGGTCTTGTCGCTGGAGGCATGCCAACTCTGTGGGCTCTTTGTACCTTGCATTTGTGCGAAATCCCTAAGGCACGAGAAATTTCAATTTTCAGATGTCATTTAGTGCCCCATTTGGTATAGATTCAGGCAGCCCTATGATTTTCAGGTTGATGCGTCTCGAGCGGTTCTCCAGATCCTCTAGTTTGTCTTTAGTGTAAGCTGACTGTTGGAGAAGATCAGAGACTTGGTTCTCCAGTTGTGACACCCTGTCCTCCGAATCAGATAACCTCTGTTCTAAGGTATGGAGTCTGGATTCATGCTGGTCAGATATGATTTGCAAGCCCAGCAGAGCCTCTTTCATCACCTCTCTGATTGTCTCCCTGAGATCTTCTGCTAGGTAGTGTGATGCTTCCTGTGCCAGCTTTTTATAATCTAGTGGGGGCATAGTGTGACCAGGTGAGGGTACTTCTTCGTCTCCTTCACTACACTCCCCTCCACTGGCTGCCACATCTATGCTACTGTCTGTGCTTACGGAACCCTCCAGCTTCTTCTGCTGTCGTTGTCCCCGCGTTGTGTCCCTCTGCTTCCCGCCCGCCGCCATCTTGGCGGTTACCTTCTGCCGCTGGGGCTGAGGAGACGAGGTTCCGTGCTCGCTCCCGGTGTTGCGGAGTCACCTCTCCATGCGTCCCTCCTTTGCTGCCGGTGACGCTGCCTTCTTAGAGCTCATTTTGAGCGTTGTGGCATCGGTGCGTGGTGCGATGTTGCTGTTTAACCGCCACGGGGGCTGGGAGCTCAGACGCATCCCTGTCAGAGCCGGAACCGGAAGTCTGTATGGACTCTTTTTAATCTTGTGTACCTTTATTTATCCTATGGAAAACTGATATTTTGTGAAATTGTGCTGTTAACTTGTGCCTATTAATATCACTATGTTCTTAATATCACATTTTACTTCTTTTTGAGGTTATCATTTTACTTATTCCTTTTTTTGGGTCTATATAACTTACCATATTGTAAGTAGCGCGATAGATTCAGTAGTTTTTCACAGTTAATTTATGTTTAAAGGAGGGGGGCAATCACTTTTTCACACAGGTCCCTGTAAGTTCGGATTTCTTTTTCCCTTAATAATAAAGACCTTTATTTAAAATAGCATTTTGTCTTTACTTGTGTTATCTTTGTCTAATATTTACATTTGTCTTGTGATCTGAAACATTTAAGTGTTAAGGCCCTGTCACACATAACGAGATCGCTAGCGAGATCGTTACTACGTCACAGTTTTGAGATCGCTGGAGAGATCGTTCGGGAGCCGTCAAACATGTAGAACTTGCCAACGATTTCGGCCGCCCCAGCGATCTAACTAACGATCTCGTTGGTCGCTGGGACGCTGTCACACAGCAGCTATTTCAACGATCCACACTCAACGATACACACTTTGAGGGACTGTACTGTGACAGAAAGGCGTACATAAAATTACCTTTCCGCGCCCACTCATCTTCGATTGGTGGACGCTACTGCGTTCTGATTGGCCGGGGGTTTTTAAAAAGGCGACGTTGGGGCAATTCCGCTCCCTTGTTCCTATCTGCGCTTTGCTTTCGGATCGTAGCAGTGTTCTCCGGGCAAGTTTCGTCCATCTGGGATTTGTTGAAGCCTTGTCAGCGTCCTGATTTTTGGATCCTAGTTGCGATCTACTGCTGTGATTCCATTCATTTGTGGATTTTCTTCAGCTGTGACTGAACATTGACTTTTGGGTTCTTCAGGCAGCTATATTGCTTTGTTTCCACGGTAAGTTATTTTAGTGGATTTTTATCACACTCAATAAGTATATATTTGCTTATATATTGGAGGCCATTTTTAGTCAGCAAATGGTGTGTAGTACTTTTTACTTTGTTTGAAAATGTTTCATGTATGCTCACTGTATTGCTATCCTTTTCAGATGGCTTTCAAAAGTGAAGAGTTTGTGAGGGAAATGATTGACCTCTACCGCTCCCTGCCGTGCCTTTGGCAAATAAAATCAACAGACTACTGCAATAGAGAGAAAAAGAGGGAGGCCTACCAGCAATTGATTTCCCTCTTTAAAAGGCATGGCCCCAACGAGAAGGTGGATGAAGAGCTGGTGAAGAGAAAGATCCAGGGTCTACGTACCGTATATAAGAAAGAACTCAACCGGGTGGAGAAATCAAAGAAGTCAGGTACCGGCACAGATGAGGTTTATGTGCCGACATTATGGTATTATGATTTGCTTGCCTTCACCCGTGACCAGGAGCTACCTCGGCGAATGGTGTGTACGATACGGCAGACCCCGGAAGAAGACCCCGACATACGGACTGACTCCCCTGTTGAAGATGTAAGTACCTTCTTTGCTTCCCTGTAAATAGCATTTATACTTTCAATGTACATGCCCTAGTTTAGCCGCCCCTCATATTTGTTTTTTAGTGCACGTGTACCCATGCTGGTCATAACATACCTGCTGGATGTTGTAACCAAATCTTAACTTTATTTTTGTGTTCCCACAGCACCATTGGCAAGATGACGACATCTCGGCTACGGAACGTGGTATGGAGGAGGCGAGTGTTATGTCAAGGAATGAGGAACCTATGGCATCGGTGAATGAAGACCCTATGGCCTCTACAAGTGAAGACCTTGTGCCTCGGCGACAGAGAAAATCAAGGAAAAGAAAGGCCAGCTTGCCGCCATCGCCAGATCTAGTATCTCTGGCGAACAAGATTCTACTTCTGCAGACCCAGGCCAAGCGGGACAGCTTTGCAACATATGCTGGCGAGAGACTACAGAGGCTGGATGACCGACAGAGGGCGCATGCAGAAAGGGTCATGTTTGAGACTTTAAATAAAGCGGCAGCCGGTGAACTTAATGAAACGTCTACTGTACATACTCTGATTGACCCTGGCCATTTTCAACAACATTCTTGGACCCATAGGCCGGACCCACTTCACAGCACACCAGTGCAGAGGATCCGGCGTCCACAAAGCCTTGCCCCCCCCCCACAGTATCCCATGTGTTCTGATTCTTTTGTTTCCCCCAGGCACGGATACACAAATACAGGTAATCGATATGAAGAACTGTAGTGATGTTTCATTTCAATTTTTTTTTATCATTTTGTAAATATTGTTAATTTAATACTTATTTAAATTGTTAAAATTGTTTATATTTTTGTTTGTTTATAAAAACAAGGTTTATTGTCCTCTTTTTTAACTTTACCCCTGCCCTCTGATCTCACCCTGATTGAAATAAAAATGTTTTTTGGTTGCCTTATTTTCTGCTTTACCTCTTCCCGAGGGTGGGACCCCTCACCCCTGCCCTCCGATCCCTTCCCAATCTCCGTTCCCTCCCCTCCATTCTCTACCGTCTATTCCCATCCCTGCTCTCCGCTGGTGATCACCTCCTCCCCTTCTCCTCCTCCGGCTCCAGGCTTTATCACCTGTCTTCTGTCTTTTCCCTGTGTCCTCTGGTCTTCTTCACAGCTGGTTTTCTTCCCCTCCTCTTCCTACTTCCCTTCTTTTAGTCTTTGGGGTCATAGTCATGGTGCACGGTATGGCAATGATCTGCCATACCATGCACTATGAGTCTGACTCAGATTATAGGTTGTATATATTAGATTCTTGATAGGGCGTTGATCCAGGGAACTAGTCTGATTGCCGTATGTGTAGTCAGGAAGGAATTTTTTTTCCCAAAACGGAGCATGGTTTTTTTTTGCCTTCCTCTGGATCAACATGTTAGGTCTTCCTTATAGTTTTCATACTATGTTCCTATTCTTTCCTCTTCTCTCTTCTTCTTGAATTAGCTGGCATCTGTGAAAGCCGACTTCAGACGGCTTTCCTGCCCCCACACAACTTCAGCTAATAATATCAATAAGTAGGCGGCAATGAAAGCCGACTTCAGACGGCTTTCCTGCCCCTACACTACTTCAGCTGATAACATCAATTAGTAGACAGCTATTAAAGCCGACTTCAGACGGCTTTCCTGCCCCCACACAACTTCAGCTGATAATATCAATAAGTAGGCGGCAATGAAAGCCGACTTCAGACGGCTTTCCTGCCCCTACACTACTTCAGCTGATAACATCAATTAGTAGACAGCTATTAAAGCCGACTTCAGACGGCTTTCATGCCCCCACACAACTTCAGCTGATAACATCAATTTGCAGGCGGCTATTAAAGCCGACTTCAGACGGCTTTCCTGCCCCTACACAACTTCAGCTGATAACATCAATAAGCAGGAGGGTGTGAAAGCCGACTTTGGAGTGGGCTTTACTGCCCCTGCACTGCTTGTTTTAGGCAGTATCACACAGGATAGGATTAGATACACAACCCGTCAGGCAGTATCACACAGGATAGGATTAGATACACAACCCGTCAGGCAGTATCACACAGGATAGGATTAGATACACAACTCTTTAGGCAGTATCACACAGGATAGGATTAGATACACAACCCTTTAGGCAGTATCACACAGGATAGGATTAGATACACAACTCTTTAGGCAGTATCACACAGGATAGGATTAGATACACAACCCTTTAGGCAGTATCACACAGGATAGGATTAGATACACAACCCGTCAGGCAGTATCACACAGGATAGGATTAGATACACAACCCTTTAGGCAGTATCACACAGGATAGGATTAGATACACAACCCGTCAGGCAGTATCACACAGGATAGGATTAGATACACAACCCATCAGGCAGTATCACACAGGATAGGATTAGATACACAACTCTTTAGGCAGTATCACACAGGATAGGATTAGATACACAACCCTTTAGGCAGTATCACACAGGATAGGATTAGATACACAACTCTTTAGGCAGTATCACACAGGATAGGATTAGATACACAACCCTTTAGGCAGTATCACACAGGATAGGATTAGATACACAACCCGTCAGGCAGTATCACACAGGATAGGATTAGATACACAACCCTTTAGGCAGTATCACACAGGATAGGATTAGATACACAACCCGTCAGGCAGTATCACACAGGATAGGATTAGATACACAACTCTTTAGGCAGTATCACACAGGATAGGATTAGATACACAACCCTTTAGGCAGTATCACACAGGATAGGATTAGATACACAACCCGTCAGGCAGTATCACACAGGATAGGATTAGATACACAACTCTTTAGGCAGTATCACACAGGATAGGATTAGATACACAACCCTTTAGGCAGTATCACACAGGATAGGATTAGATACACAACCCTTTAGGCCGTATCATACAGGATAGGATTAGATACACAACCCGTCAGGCAGTATCACACAGGATAGGATTAGATACACAACTCTTTAGGCAGTATCACACAGGATAGGATTAGATACACAACCCTTTAGGCAGTATCATACAGGATAGGATTAGATACACAACCCGTCAGGCAGTATCACACAGGATAGGATTAGATACACAACTCTTTAGGCAGTATCACACAGGATAGGATTAGATAGACAACCCTTTAGGCAGTATCATACAGGATAGGATTAGATACACAACCCGTCAGGCAGTATCACACAGGATAGGATTAGATACACAACTCTTTAGGCAGTATCACACAGGATAGGATTAGATACACAACCCGTCAGGCAGTATCACACAGGATAGGATTAGATACACAACTCTTTAGGCAGTATCACACAGGATAGGATTAGATACAAAACCCTTTAGGCAGTATCATACAGGATAGGATTAGATACACAACCCGTCAGGCAGTATCACACAGGATAGGATTAGATACACAACCCGTCAGGCAGTATCACACAGGATAGGATTAGATGTAACAAAGTGTAGACAATAGTGGATATAAACTAATTTTTTTTTATAAAAATATAAAAAATATAACCAACCAAATAATATCAACTACATAACAAAAAATAAGTTATTGGCTGCCGTGACGGTCATGGGCTGCCACAAATCTTGCCAGCATCACTCCGTGCTGGTGGATCTCTTCACTCAGTCTCCGTTGTGACGCCAGGAGATCTTGTAGTGTTGGGATTTCTACGGAGGTAATTGTTAAACTTAAAAGTCCAATAATTCTGTACATTCATCAAATTAAGGCTATGTGCCCACGATGCACCACTCCCGGGTACCATCCGCACATTAGAACGCGCTAATTACGCAAGTACAGATGCAGTATTGCGGAATTGGCGCATTATAATGCAGGTCAATGGCGGCGCAAAAAAACCACCTTATGCAAAATAATTGGTAGTGCTGCGTTTTTTTCCGCAATGATAATGTGCAGCGGAAATTTCCGCAGCATGTGCACAGCACATGCGGATTATCATTGGGGAACATGGCAGACCTTCTACCATGCGCTTTTAATGCGTTTCCACAGCAGCAAAAACGCTGCAGAAACACCTTAAAAAACGCATCGTGGGCACACAGCCTATGAGGTACATGTTTGGTATTTAACACTTACGGTTTTCAGGTTGCTCGGATGATGACGAGCTTAAGGACCACCCGGATCCCCTGGCACCACCGGCTAGAGAAAGACACAACACTTAATAGTACATGACAGCCCTATACTTTCCAAGTTGTATGGACCGTATTTTATGTCAAAGCATTACCGAAAGATGAAGCTGCACCTATATCACGGAGTGATGCTGGCGAGCTGGCAGAGGAATGCTGCTGGGGCTCCAGGGCTGGAGGTGACTCCCTTGGGGGCTCTGGGGCTGCAGGCGCTGGAAAACAAATAACATTAGATACCTAAGGTGATTGCAGTTGTAACTAATGTGCTGCCATATATTGTGTTAACATATTTTAAAACCACTCACCACGGCGGGGCAGGGTCCGTGACCGGATGCTGACGATTCGGTCGGCAGACCTATATTTCAGGTCCGCCAGCTTTTTACGGATTTGGGTAGCAGAGCGCTGCACCCCAAATCTGCGGACCAGGCCCCGACCGATCCTCTGCAGCACCGCCTGTTTATGGAGCACTGGATGCTCAGAGTGAGAAATCAGGGACGGGGCAAAAACTTTTTCACACCACTGTATATAGTGTATAGGTATAGAGTACATAGTAATATAGTATACAGTGTATGTGCATCTGTATAGTGTATCTGCATCTGGCAAAACGAGCTCTGATTAATATTAGTACCAAGATGAGTCCTTTATAGATTTATACATGTCATCATTTTATCATGTTTAACAGAGAGATATCTCTAAATAAATATTTATTCCAAATTATATAATGAATTTCTGTAGGAGATATTGCTATGCTAGTCCTGGGCTTCTCTCTTCTCTTATGACATCATCGGCTTCTCTCTTATGACATCATAGCCTTCTCCTATATGACACAGCTGGATCCTCCACATGCACCAGTTGCAGCCGATCACTTGAGCAGAGCAGTCTTCTTCCCAGCGGATGTTTCCCCTTAGATGCCAAACAAGACCAGCATTTTCTCCGTGTAACTGATGGAAGATTGTGATTGACTAATCTCAGACTCAGCAGAAAAAGTTCATCACAAAGTCACAGGTAAATATCAATAATCCAGTTCTATGTTTTTACTATGTATTTACTTATATATAAGGTGAATGTGTTTATACAGTGTATAAGAATGTGTATATATGCGTGTAGTGTATATAAGGTGGATGTGAAAATATGAAGATATGTAGGTGTAGCATATATAAAGTCTATGTGCATTAGTATGTAGTGTATATATGGTAGGTTTGTGTACATAGATATAGAGTATCCAATATACAGTGTACATGCATTTGCATATAGAGTATATATGGTAGGTTTGTGTATATAGATATAGAGTATCCAATATACAGTGTACATGCATTTGCATATAGAGTATATATGGTAGGTTTGTGTATATATAGTATATAGGTATAGAGTATACAGTGTATGTTCATTTATCTGTATAGTGTAACTGCATCAGGTAAAATGAGCTCTGATTAATAGTGCCAGGATGAGCACTTTAAATATTTATACATTTTATCATGTCAATAATAATAATAGTAGTTATGGAGTAAATTGCCATAGTGAGTTTTTTGGGGTGAAAAAGTTTAACCGGTTCCCGACCGCCCACTGTAGATAAACGTCGGCGCTTGCCGGGCTCTGTGCAGCGCCGATGTTTAAAAAACGGTGGGTGGTCTCGCAGCGCTCAGGACCCCCAGGGTCCTGCAAGCGCTGCGATTCCAGTGCAGAGCGTTAGCTCTGACAGGGAACATCATCGGGACCTGATTAGATCAGGTCCCAGTGATGTTAACCCCTTGCTGTCTTCTATATGCTGCGATCTATAGTGATCGCGGCATATAGGAGACAGCAGGAGGAGAGGGGGTCATCTTACCTCTCCGAAGACCTCCGTTTCCTTCCAGGACCTGGGGTTGCTATGGCAGCTGGAGGTCACATGACCGCCTCCAGCTCTGCCATATACGGTGTCCTGTCTGGCTCAGCCTGCAAGCTGAGCCAGACAGGAGACTGACTGAAACAGTCAGGGAAGATCTCATGTAATGTAATATATGTGTATTACATTACATGAGATCAGTGATCAGAAAAATAAAAATTAATGTCCCATACAGGGACTAAGTAAAAATGTAAAAAAAAGTAAAAAAAAAGTTTTAAACTATTAAAAAAAAAATCACAAAATAAATAAAAATAAATAAAATATTAAACCAATAAATCCGTATATTTTTACAAAACCAAAAAAAGTACACATATTTGGTATCGCCGCGTCCGAAACAACCCGAGCTATAAAACTGTCACACTAATTAACTCCTTCTGTGCACACCGTAATAAAAATAAATAAAAAACGGAACAAAAAAATATGCTTTTTCATCATATCGCCAAACAAAAAGTGGAAAAAAATGCGATCAAAAAACAAAATAGAAATAAAAATGGTACCGCTGAAAACGTCACCTTGTTCCGCAAAAAAAAAGCTGCCATACAGCTCCATCAGCCGAAAAATAAAAAAGTTATAGCGCTCAGAATAAAGCAATGCAAAAAAAATATTTTTTTCTATAAAATTGTTTTATTGTGTAAAAGCGCCAAAACATAAAAAAAATACAGTAAGTGTAGTATCGCTGTAAACGTACTGACCCCAAGAATAACGCTGCCTGATCACTTTTACCACACGCAGAACGGCATAAACAAAAACCTCAAAAAACAATTCCTGAATTGTTTGTTTTTGTTAATTTTACCTCCCAAAAAACGGAATAGAAAGCGATCAAAAAATGTCACGTTCCCAAAAATGGTACCAATAAAAATGTCAACTCGTCTCGCAAAAAACAAGCCATCACATGACTCTGTCGGCCGAAATATGGAAAAATTATAGCTCTCAAAATATGGTGATGCAAAAACTAGATTTTGCAAAAAAAGCGTATTTTAGTGTGTGACAGCTGTCAGTCATAAAAACCCGATATAAATCTGGTATCTCTGTAATCGCACCGACCCGAAGAATAAAGTAATCTAATCAGTTATATCACACTAGGAACGGCGTAAAAAATAAATAAAACCAATTCTTCACCTGCTACTGATTTGTTTATTATGTCTCCCAAAGATCCCAGTAAGGCTCTGCTCACATTTATCCTGTGCTCTGCGCTGAGCACTTACACCAGAGTTTCTGTGTAAATCTCTGAAATACGTGATTCAGCCGGAACCCATGATGGAAGATTCCCTGTAATGAGGCAGATATAGGCCACTGTGGACGCCGTCTAGCCTGGGATCCCACGGTGTCATTTGTTTTAGGCGTGCATAAAAGTGTGGTTGGCCACAGTTTTGTGCACTTCTGAAAAAAAGGACACCGCTAAACAGAGGCCAGACGGAGTCCAGAGTAACTCTGCTGCCTCATTATAGTGAATGGATCCTGCAGGGGTTTCATCTGAATTACATCACTTGGAAATTTAGATGGAAACCCCGATGTAAGTGCTCAGCCTAGAGCGCCGGATAAATGTTACGTAAAATGTTCCCAATAAAAGCTTCAACTCAGTCCTCAAAAAAAGCTAGTCCCCACTCAGGTCCGTCATCTGTTAAAAATATAAGGGACTTCCAAGTTACTGGTAGCAGAAAGGCTCTGGAAAAGCAAAATGACCCTTGCCCCCCAAAAGAAATTCAGAAAATTTTGTGCTCCCAAATCCAAATGCCTATTCTACAATAGTTTGTTCTCCAATTGTCAAATAGTGCTCCGTCCCCCCCAGATCTCGCGGTACGGCTGAGCGGTACAATACAGCCACATATGGGGTATTGCCACTTTTAGAAGAAATTGTGTGACACATTTCGGCACCATTTTTACCCATTGTCCTGTGTGAAAATGTAAAATCTGAGGGTAAAACATTTTTTTGTGGTAAAAATATAATTATGCTTTTTTCACTGCCCAATGGTATAAATTTAAAAATTAAAAAATACTCACTACTTCCCTAGATGAATTCCTTGAGAGGTGTAGTTTACAAAATGGGGTCACTTGTGGGGGTTTCTGCTGTTTTGGCATGTCAGCGACTCTTCAAATGTGACATGGCGTCTGCTGCCTATCCCAGCCAACATAGCGCTCCTTTCTCTTCCGAACCCTGCCGTACACCAAAGCAGTGGTTTTCCCCCACATATGGGGTATCGGCGTACTCAGGAGAAATTGTACAACAAATTTCATGGTGCAATTTATCCTGTTACCCTTATGATAATGCAAAATTAGGGAATGAAAAACATTTTTTATGGGAAAAATGTGAAAATTTTATTTTTACGGCTCAATATTATAAACTTCTGTGAAGCAGCTGGGGGTGCAAGGTGCTCACCACACATCTAGATAAGTTCCCTAAGGGGTCTAGTTTCCAAAATGGTGGCACTTGTGGGGGGTTTCCACTGTTTAGGCACATTAGGGGCTCCCCAAATGCGACATGGCGTCTGCTAATTATTCAAACAAATTTTACATTCAAAAAGTCAAATAGCGCTCCTTCCCTTTCAAACCCTGCCATGCGCCCAAACAGTAATTTGCCTCCACATATGGGGTATCAGCGTGTTCAGGAGAAATTGCACAACAAATTTCATGGTGCAATTTATCCTATTACCCTTATGATAATGCAAAATTAAGGGATGAAAAACGGTTTTGTGGGAAAAATGTGAAAATTTTATTTTTACGGCTCAATATTATAAACTTCTGTGAAGCAGCTGGGGGTGCAAGGTGCTCACCACACATCTAGATAAGTTCCCTAAGAGGTCTAGTTTCCAAAATGGTGGCACTTGTGGGGGGTTTCCACTGTTTAGGCACATTAGGGGCTCCCCAAATGTGACATGGCGTCCGCTAATTATTCAAACAAATTTTACATTCAAAAAGTCAAATGGCGCTCCATCCCTTTCAAACCCTGCCATGTGCCCAAACAGTAATTTGCCTCCACATATGGGGTATCGGCGTGTTCAGGAGAAATTGCACAACAAATTTCATGGTGCAATTTATCCTGTTACCCTTATGATAATACAAAATTAGGGAATGAAAAACATTTTTTGTGGGAAAAATGTGAAAATTTTATTTTTACGGCTCAATATTATAAACTTCTGTGAAGCAGCTGGGGGTGCAAGGTGCTCACCACACATCTAGATAAGTTCCCTAAGGGGTCTAGTTTCCAAAATGGTGGCACTTGTGGGGGGTTTCCACTGTTTAGGCACATTAGGGGCTCTCCAAATGCGACATGGCGTCTGCTAATTATTCAGACAAATTTTACATTCAAAAAGTCAAATGGCGCTCCTTCCCTTTCAAACCCTGCCATGTGCTCAAACAGTAATTTGCCTCCACATATGGGGTATCGGCGTGTTCAGGAGAAATTGAACAACAAATTTCATGGTGCAATTTATCCTATTACCCTTATGATAATGCAAAATTAAGGGATGAAAAACGGTTTTGTGGGAAAAATGTGAAAATTTTATTTTTACAGCTCAATATTATAAACTTCTGTGAAGCACCTTGGGGTTCAAGGTGCTCACCACACATCTAGATAAGTTCCCTAAGGGGTCTAGTTTCCAAAATGGTGTCACTTGTGGGGGGTTTCCACTGTTTAGGCACATCAGGAGCTCTCCAAACGCAATATGGCGTCTGCTAATTATTCAGACAAATTTTACATTCAAAAAGTCTAATGGCGCTCCTTCCCTTCCGAACCCTGCAGTGCGCCCAAACAGTGGTTTTCCCTCACATATGGGGTATCAGCACGCTCAAGAGAAATTGCACAAAAAAAATTGGGGTCTATTTTTTCCTGTTACCCCTGTGAAAATAAAAAAAATTGGGTCTAAAGTAACATTTTTGTGAAAAAAGTTAAATGTTAATTTTTTTCTTCCACATTCCAAAAATTCCGGTGAAGCACCTGAAGGGTTAATAAAGTTCTTGAATGTGGTTTTGAGCACCTTGAGGGGTGCAGTTTTTAGAATGGTGTCACTTTTGGGTATTTTCTGTCATAAAGACCCCTCAAAGTGACGTCAAATATGATGTGGTCCCTAAAAAAATGTTTTTGTAAATTTTGTTGGAAAAATGAGAAATCACTGGTCAACTTTTAACCCTTATAGCTCCCTAACAAAAAAAAAATGTTGGTTCCAAAATTGTGCTGATGTAAAGTAGACATGTGGGAAATGTTATTTATTAACTATTTTGTGTGACATATCTCTCTGATTTAAGGGCATGAAAATTCAAAGTTTGAAAATTGCAAAATTTTCAAAATTTTCGCCAAATTTCCGATTTTTTCACAAATAAACGCAAGTGATATCGAAGAAATTTTACCACTATCATGAAGTACAATATGTCATGAAAAAACAATCTCAGAATCAGGGGAATACGTTGAAGCGTTCCAGAGTAATTACCTCATAAAGTGACAGTGGTCAGAATTGAAAAAATTGGCCCGGTCACGAAGGCAAAAACAGGCTCTGGCGCGAAGTGGTTAACAAGGAGATATCTCTAAATAAATATTTATTCCAGATTATATAATGAATTGCTGTAGGAAATATTGCCATGCTAGTCCTAGGATTCTCTTCTCTCTTATGACATCATCAGATTCTATTTTATGACATCATCGGCTTCTCTCTTATGACCTCATTGGCTTCTCTTTTCTCTCTTATGACATCATAGCCTCCTCCTATATAACACAGATGGATCCTCCACATGCACCAGTTGCAGCCGATCACTTGAGCAGAGCAGTCTTCTTCCCAGCGGATGTTTCCCCTTAGATGCCAAACAAGACCAGCATTTTCTTTGTGAAATTGATGGAAGATTGTGATTGACTAATCTCAGACTCGGCAGAAAAAGTTCATCACAAAGTCACAGGTAAATATCAATAATCCAGTTCTATGTTTTTACTTATATATAAGGTGAATGTGTTTATACAGTGTATGAGAGTGAGTATATATGCGTGTAATGTATATAAGGTGGATGTGAAAATATGCAGATATGTAGGTGTAGCATATATAAAGTCTATGTACATTAGTATGTAGTGTATATATGGTAGGTTTGTGTACATAGATATAGAGTATCCAATATACAGTGTACATGCATTTGCATATAGAGTATATATGGTAGGTTTGTGTATATAGATATACAGTATCCAATATACAGTGTACATGCATTTGCATATAGAGTATATATGGTAGGTTTGTGTACATAGATATAGAGTATCCAATATACAGTGTACATGCATTTGCATATAGAGTATATATGGTAGGTTTGTGTATATAGATATACAGTATCCAATATACAGTGTACATGCATTTGCATATAGAGTATATATGGTAGGTTTGTGTATATAGATATACAGTATCCAATATACAGTGTACATTCATTTGCATATAGAGTATATATGGTAGGTTTGTGTATATAGATATACAGTATCCAATATACAGTGTACATGCATTTGCATATAGAGTATATATGGTAGGTTTGTGTATATAGATATAGAGTATCCAATATACAGTGTACATTCATTTGCATATAGAGTATATATGGTAGGTTTGTGTATATAGATATACAGTATCCAATATATAGTGTACATGCATTTGCATATAGAGTATATATGGTAGGTTTGTGTATATAGATATACAGTATCCAATATACAGTGTACATGCATTTGCATATAGAGTATATATGGTAGGTTTGTATATATAGATATACAGTATCCAATATACAGTGTACATGCATTTGCATATAGAGTATATATGGTAGGTTTGTGTATATAGATATAGAGTATCCAATATACAGTGTACATGCATTTGCATATAGAGTATATATGGTAGGTTTGTATATATAGATATACAGTATCCAATATACAGTGTACATGCATTTGCATATAGAGTATATATGGTAGGTTTGTGTATATAGATATAGAGTATCCAATATACAGTGTACATGCATTTGCATATAGAGTATATATGGTAGGTTTGTGTATATATAGTATATAGGTATAGAGTATACAGTGTATGTTCATTTATCTGTATAGTGTAACTGCATCAGGTAAAATGAGCTCTGATTAATAGTGCCAGGATGAGCACTTTAAATATTTATACATTTTATCATGTCAATAATAATAATAGTAGTTATGGAGTAAATTGCCATAGTGAGTTTTTTGGGGTGAAAAAGTTTAACAAGGAGATATCTCTAAATAAATATTTATTCCAGATTATATAATGAATTGCTGTAGGAAATATTGCCATGCTAGTACTAGGATTCTCTTCTCTCTTATGACATCATCAGATTCTATTTTATGACATCATCGGCTTCTCTCTTATGACCTCATCAGCTTCTCTTTTCTCTCTTATGACATCATCAGATTCTATTTTATGACATCATCGGCTTCTCTCTTATGACCTCATTGGCTTCTCTTTTCTCTCTTATGACATCATAGCCTCCTCCTATATAACACAGCTGGATCCTCCACATGCACCAGTTGCAGCCGATCACTTGAGCAGACAAGTCTTCTTCCCAATAGACGTGTCGCCTTAGATGCCAAACAAGACCAGCATTTTCTTCATGCCATAGATGGAAGATTATGATTGAATAATCTCAGACTCTGCACAAAAAGCCAATCACAAAGTCACAGGTAAGTATCAATAATCAAGTTCTAAACGTTTACAAAAGGTAGGTAGCAACATTCAGACTTTGTCTCTCCTGTCAGTGTTTCTCCCCTCCACTGTGCTCCCTATAGTATAAATTTCTAGGACCCCAGAACAATGACCGAAGTACTGCTGAGTACCAGGATTGCAGAGGTTGCCTCATATCATATCTGTTTATTGTACGGCTGAAGCTGTGGGAACTGTGGGAGAAACCATGTAAACCCTATCCCATATTACTGCCACCATTCTGTGGGTACAGGAATAAATCCTTTCCATAGGACTTGATCTTCTGCGCTCACATCAATATCGCAGAGCTCCCGAAGCTTCATCCAACACTGTTACACATTTATGAGACAAGGGGGTGGGGGAGCTTGTGATAACTGATGCTGTAACTCATGCATTTTGCAACACAGTTGTCATTCTTCATGCTTTGGATACTTACACTGTAAGGACACAGACACATTTTGGCTTGGATTTGGCATCGGTATTTCTAAGCCAAAATCAGGAGTGGGTGAAAAACCCAAAACAGGTGCAGATCTTTTCATAATAGATTATGTTTATGTTTCACTCTTGATTTTGGTTTCACAACACTGATATAAAGACATGACTAGGTACCTGTGGCCAAATAATATTGAGACATGATTAGGTACCTGTGGCCTAAAAAGTACCGTTAATGACACCCAATCCAAGAGATGGATGGGTCCTATAAGCTAATACCACGTCATTATGTACTAATACCTGATTATCAAAACACGTAGTAGGCTATGTGCCCACGATACGTTTTTTAATCGTTTCCGCAGCGGCAAAAACGCTGCAGAAATGCTTAAAAAATGCATGGTAGAAGGCCAGCCATGCTCCCCAATGATAATCCGCATGTGCTGCGCACATGCTGCGGAAATTTCCGCTGCGGATTATCATTGCGGAAAAAAACGCAGCATGTCCATTAATTTTGCGGAAACGCTGCGTTTTCGCCGCCATTGACTTGCATTGGAACGCATGGATTACGCATCACTGGAACGCATGGAAGGCGCATCTACAGATGAAATGTGTGGATGGTACCCGGGTGTGGAGGACAGGAGACTCTCCTCTGGACCCAGGTACCATAGAACCTGTGAAAAAAAAATAAAATAAAAAATAAATATCATATTTACCTTCTGGCGGCCCCCGCAGCGCTCGTCCTCCTTTGCCGGCATCTCGCGGTGAACTGTAGGATCTGCGCTGACGTCATAGTCATGTGACAGCAGGTCCTTCAGTACAGTGCACCGAGAGTTGCCGGCAGCCAGGACGGAGCGTAGCAAGACTGCGGGGGCCATCGGAAGGTGAGTATAGATTTATTTTTTTTATATTTTCACATTCTTTGGGGGTCACACTATATAAATCCATGCTGTTTGCATGGATTTATATAGTGTGACCAAGTTGACAAGCACTTTCCAAGTGATGCTAAAATCGCTTGGAAAGCGCTTGTCAACCCACATGCGGAAATGCATGTGAAGAACGCTTCACATCCGCATGTCCCTGGCAGGAAAAACGCATGTACAATCCGCATGTACAATCCACATGCGTTTTTTCTGCCAGGGAGATGCAGAAACGCTCAGGAAAATATCCTGAGCATATCTACATCGTGGGCACATAGCCGCATACTTCAGACATATAAAAAACTAAAGTGTTGTGAATACAAATTTCAAATATTGAAAAATAGGTGAACTTCACATGTAGAGTTTGAATGATATATACTCCCGCTACTCATGGAGATGGATAGGGCAGCTTTAAGGGAAATTGAGGAGGCTGTTTTTTTGATAGGTGTAATTTCAACATTTTCCTAATACTTAGCATAAATTATCATATTTTTCACTTTAATGCTTTCTATAAAAAACTCAGGAGGACTACATAGTAAAAAATTAGGAAAAACACTTTTCCAACTAATTACAAATTTCCTGGAGGTGTAGATATGTGGAGAAGTCAATTACACTAATTTTAATGCTTTAGGGTACAATAGAGTAGTTAGAGATCTAATATTAATGTTTCTCTGCAGCATGTGTATTATACTCATACAGCTTTACAGCAGGCAAATTATATGCATTCACTACAATGCACACAAACACATCACTTCTGCATCCACAGGACATGCACACCAAGCTCTGCTATATATGCATACACAGCTCTGCTACATATATACACAGAGTTTTCTAATATAACCACCCAGCTCTCCTACAACATCATGAAAGTCCTTCCAGGAATGTGACTGATCACATGACCTGAAAGGTTCAATGGCTAATCAACAACTTTGTTTGATTGGGACCCTATCCATGCCACCTCACATATCAGGAGTGGCGTTATTCTTTTCATAAAGAGGTCCAAGGGCTAGTCTTGCAGAAGTTTTTTCAGCTACACAGGATGTGCAACATCCGTGCAAGTCCTGGTGTCTTTCTCTCCTGCACTGCACCGATCAGATAGATCAGTGTGGGGCAGGAGAAAGGAGAACAGTTCTTTCAGTGATCAGGAAGGATGCTGTCAGCGTTTTCCTCCATCAGAATAAGCTGCCTCTAGACTGCAAGAAACACACACATTTTAGCATCATTTTGATTGTCTAAAATATACTGCAGCTAAAAATTACATTTGGTTTACAATGCATTTTGCCAGGTATGTTGTCACTTGTCACAGCTAAGAATTTTACATGCTGGGTTTTTTTATGGCACATTTAGCACTGATAAGTTGTCACACTCTTGCTTAATATGTTAACATTCTGTCTGTAAACTGTATATGCATAACTACCTTTTTGAAGCATTATTGAGATTTACTTAAGAACGTGGGGCCCAATAAATACCATCAATGGTGCCCAGTCCAAGAGATGGTGGATCCTATAGGTAAACACCACCTCATCATGCACTAAAACTTACTAAAAAAAAAAAGATGTGAAGTTCACACATATAGAAAATGGACGTTTTGTGAATACATATTACACGTATTGTAAAATAGATACAACTCATATGTAGAGTTTGTTTGATAAACCTTCCTGCTACTTTGTCTAAATTAGAAGCAAATTGGTTGAACATTACTTCTACCTAAAATGGCAGAAAACGCACCTATCTTGGTGATGGACAGGACAGCTAGAGTGGATATGGAGGAGGCTGTTATTTTTTTTTTTAATAGGTGTACTTTCACCAATTTGCTGATAATTCATTGAAAGTAGATGATCGGTACAATTGATGGCAATGCATTTTTTAAAGCTGTATTGTCATGAGTCAAATTTGATCATGTTAGGTTCTTGCATAGGTCCTATAGCATTGATAAGTTTCCACCCTCTTTCCTACATACACACATCTCTCCTGCATACACACACATCTCTCCTGCATACACACAACTCTACTACTATCACACACGCAGTTTTCCTAAATACACACACAACTCTCCTCCATACACAAACACAGTTCTAACACATATAGCTTTTCTACAGCTTTGAAGTATGCACTTACACCTCTGTTACATACACGCACTGTTTTGCTACATACTTGTACACAGCTTTCTTACATACACCAACAGCTCTCTTATATACTCATGCAGCTCCACACACACAAACACTTATATATATATATATATATATATATATATATGTACACTCATCCATCGTATACATTACCACATCTTGAAATTCCTTCCAGGAATGTGACTGATCACATGACCTGAAAGGTTCAATGGCTAATCAACAACTTTGTTTGATTGGGACCCTATCCATGCCACCTCACATATCAGGAGTGTCGTTCTTCTTTTCATAAAGAGGTCCAAGGGCTAGTCTTGCAGAAGTTTTTTCAGCTACACAGGATGCGCAACATCCGTGCAAGTCCTGGTGACTTTCTCCCCTGCACTGCACCGATCAGATAGATCAGTGTGGGGCAGGAGAAAGGAGAACAGTTCTTTCAGTGATCATGAAGGATGCTGTCAGTGTTTTCCTCCATCAGAATAAGCAGCCTCTAGACTGTAAGAAACACACACATTTTAACATCATTTTGATTGTCTAAAATTTACTGCAGCTAAAAATTACATTTGGTTTACAATGCATTTTGCCAGATATGTTGTCACTTGTCAAAGCTAAGAATTTTACATGCTGGGTTTTTTTATGGCACATTTAGCACTGATAAGTTGTCACACTCTTGCTTAATATGTTAACATTCTGTCTGTAAACTGTATATGCATAGCTACCTTTTTGAAGCAATATTGAGATTTACTTAAGAACGTGGGGCCCGATAAATACCATCAATGGTGCCCAGTCCAAGAGATGGTGGATCCTATAGGTAAACACCACCTCATCATGCACTAAAACTTACTAAAAAAAAAAAAGATGTGAAGTTCACACATATAGAAAATGGACATTTTGTGAATACATATTACACGTATTGTAAAATAGATAGAGCTCATATGTAGAGTTTGTTTGATAAACTTTCCTACTACTTTGTCTAAATTAGAAGCAAATTGGTTGAACATTACTTCTACCTAAAATGGCAGAAAACGCACCTATCTTGGTGATGGACAGGACAACTAGAGGGGATATGGAGGAGGCTGTTATTTTTTTTTTAATAGGTGTACTTTCACCAATTTGCTGATAATTCATTGAAAGTAGATGATCGGTACAATTGCTGCCAATGCATTTTTTAAAGCTGTATTGTCATGAGTCAAATTTGATCATGTTAGGTTCTTGCATAGGTCCTATAGCATTGATAAGTTTCCACCCTCTTTCCTACATACACACATCTCTCCTGCATACACACAACTCTACTACTATCACACACGCAATTTTCCAAAATACACACACAACTCTCCTCCATACACAAACACAGTTCTAACACATATAGCTTTTCTACAGCTTTGAAGTATGCACTTACACCTCTGTTACATACACGCACTGTTTTGCTACATACTTGTACACAGCTTTCTTACATACACCAACAGCTCTCTTATATACTCATGCAGCTCCACACACACAAACACTTATATATATATATATATATATATATATATATGTACACTCATCCATCGTATACATTACCACATCTTGAAATTCCTTCCAGGAATGTGACTGATCACATGACCTGAAAGGTTCAATGGCTAATCAACAACTTTGTTTGATTGGGACCCTATCCATGCCACCTCACATATCAGGAGTGTCGTTCATCTTTTCATAAAGAGGTCCAAGGGCTAGTCTTGCAGAAGTTTTTTCAGCTACACAGGATGCGCAACATCCGTGCAAGTCCTGGTGACTTTCTCCCCTGCACTGCACCGATCAGATAGATCAGTGTGGGGCAGGAGAAAGGAGAACAGTTCTTTCAGTGATCATGAAGGATGCTGTCAGTGTTTTCCTCCATCAGAATAAGCAGCCTCTAGACTGTAAGAAACACACACATTTTAACATCATTTTGATTGTCTAAAATTTACTGCAGCTAAAAATTACATTTGGTTTACAATGCATTTTGCCAGATATGTTGTCACTTGTCAAAGCTAAGAATTTTACATGCTGGGTTTTTTTATGGCACATTTAGCACTGATAAGTTGTCACACTCTTGCTTAATATGTTAACATTCTGTCTGTAAACTGTATATGCATAGCTACCTTTTTGAAGCAATATTGAGATTTACTTAAGAACGTGGGGCCCAATAAATACCATCAATGGTGCCCAGTCCAAGAGATGGTGGATCCTATAGGTAAACACCACCTCATCATGCACTAAAACTTACTAAAAAAAAAAAAGATGTGAAGTTCACACATATAGAAAATGGACATTTTGTGAATACATATTACACGTATTGTAAAATAGATAGA
This sequence comes from Phyllobates terribilis, assembly GCF_046119375.1. Lineage (NCBI taxonomy): Eukaryota > Metazoa > Chordata > Amphibia > Anura > Dendrobatidae > Phyllobates > Phyllobates terribilis. Next base: position 194,120 of record NW_027364296.1, read on the forward strand.
GCTCATATGTAGAGTTTGTTTGATAAACTTTCCTACTACTTTGTCTAAATTAGAAGCAAATTGGTTGAACATTACTTCTACCTAAAATGGCAGAAAACGCACCTATCTTGGTGATGGACAGGACAGCTAGAGGGGATATGGAGGAGGCTGTTATTTTTTTTTTAATAGGTGTACTTTCACCAATTTGCTGATAATTCATTGAAAGTAGATGATCGGTACAATTGCTGCCAATGCATTTTTTAAAGCTGTATTGTCATGAGTCAAATTTGATCATGTTAGGTTCTTGCATAGGTCCTATAGCATTGATAAGTTTCCACCCTCTTTCCTACATACACACATCTCTCCTGCATACACACAACTCTACTACTATCACACACGCAATTTTCCAAAATACACACACAACTCTCCTCCATACACAAACACAGTTCTAACACATATAGCTTTTCTACAGCTTTGAAGTATGCACTTACACCTCTGTTACATACACGCACTGTTTTGCTACATACTTGTACACAGCTTTCTTACATACACCAACAGCTCTCTTATATACTCATGCAGCTCCACACACACAAACACTTATATATATATATATATATATATATATATATATATATGTACACTCATCCATCGTATACATTACCACATCTTGAAATTCCTTCCAGGAATGTGACTGATCACATGACCTGAAAGGTTCAATGGCTAATCAACAACTTTGTTTGATTGGGACCCTATCCATGCCACCTCACATATCAGGAGTGTCGTTCTTCTTTTCATAAAGAGGTCCAAGGGCTAGTCTTGCAGAAGTTTTTTCAGCTACACAGGATGCGCAACATCCGTGCAAGTCCTGGTGACTTTCTCCCCTGCACTGCACCGATCAGATAGATCAGTGTGGGGCAGGAGAAAGGAGAACAGTTCTTTCAGTGATCATGAAGGATGCTGTCAGTGTTTTCCTCCATCAGAATAAGCAGCCTCTAGACTGTAAGAAACACACACATTTTAACATCATTTTGATTGTCTAAAATTTACTGCAGCTAAAAATTACATTTGGTTTACAATGCATTTTGCCAGATATGTTGTCACTTGTCAAAGCTAAGAATTTTACATGCTGGGTTTTTTTATGGCACATTTAGCACTGATAAGTTGTCACACTCTTGCTTAATATGTTAACATTCTGTCTGTAAACTGTATATGCATAGCTACCTTTTTGAAGCAATATTGAGATTTACTTAAGAACGTGGGGCCCGATAAATACCATCAATGGTGCCCAGTCCAAGAGATGGTGGATCCTATAGGTAAACACCACCTCATCATGCACTAAAACTTACTAAAAAAAAAAAAGATGTGAAGTTCACACATATAGAAAATGGACATTTTGTGAATACATATTACACGTATTGTAAAATAGATAGAGCTCATATGTAGAGTTTGTTTGATAAACTTTCCTACTACTTTGTCTAAATTAGAAGCAAATTGGTTGAACATTACTTCTACCTAAAATGGCAGAAAACGCACCTATCTTGGTGATGGACAGGACAACTAGAGGGGATATGGAGGAGGCTGTTATTTTTTTTTTAATAGGTGTACTTTCACCAATTTGCTGATAATTCATTGAAAGTAGATGATCGGTACAATTGCTGCCAATGCATTTTTTAAAGCTGTATTGTCATGAGTCAAATTTGATCATGTTAGGTTCTTGCATAGGTCCTATAGCATTGATAAGTTTCCACCCTCTTTCCTACATACACACATCTCTCCTGCATACACACAACTCTACTACTATCACACACGCAATTTTCCAAAATACACACACAACTCTCCTCCATACACAAACACAGTTCTAACACATATAGCTTTTCTACAGCTTTGAAGTATGCACTTACACCTCTGTTACATACACGCACTGTTTTGCTACATACTTGTACACAGCTTTCTTACATACACCAACAGCTCTCTTATATACTCATGCAGCTCCACACACACAAACACTTATATATATATATATATATATATATATATGTACACTCATCCATCGTATACATTACCACATCTTGAAATTCCTTCCAGGAATGTGACTGATCACATGACCTGAAAGGTTCAATGGCTAATCAACAACTTTGTTTGATTGGGACCCTATCCATGCCACCTCACATATCAGGAGTGTCGTTCATCTTTTCATAAAGAGGTCCAAGGGCTAGTCTTGCAGAAGTTTTTTCAGCTACACAGGATGCGCAACATCCGTGCAAGTCCTGGTGACTTTCTCCCCTGCACTGCACCGATCAGATAGATCAGTGTGGGGCAGGAGAAAGGAGAACAGTTCTTTCAGTGATCATGAAGGATGCTGTCAGTGTTTTCCTCCATCAGAATAAGCAGCCTCTAGACTGTAAGAAACACACACATTTTAACATCATTTTGATTGTCTAAAATTTACTGCAGCTAAAAATTACATTTGGTTTACAATGCATTTTGCCAGATATGTTGTCACTTGTCAAAGCTAAGAATTTTACATGCTGGGTTTTTTTATGGCACATTTAGCACTGATAAGTTGTCACACTCTTGCTTAATATGTTAACATTCTGTCTGTAAACTGTATATGCATAGCTACCTTTTTGAAGCAATATTGAGATTTACTTAAGAACGTGGGGCCCAATAAATACCATCAATGGTGCCCAGTCCAAGAGATGGTGGATCCTATAGGTAAACACCACCTCATCATGCACTAAAACTTACTAAAAAAAAAAAAGATGTGAAGTTCACACATATAGAAAATGGACATTTTGTGAATACATATTACACGTATTGTAAAATAGATAGAGCTCATATGTAGAGTTTGTTTGATAAACTTTCCTACTACTTTGTCTAAATTAGAAGCAAATTGGTTGAACATTACTTCTACCTAAAATGGCAGAAAACGCACCTATCTTGGTGATGGACAGGACAGCTAGAGGGGATATGGAGGAGGCTGTTATTTTTTTTTTAATAGGTGTACTTTCACCAATTTGCTGATAATTCATTGAAAGTAGATGATCGGTACAATTGCTGCCAATGCATTTTTTAAAGCTGTATTGTCATGAGTCAAATTTGATCATGTTAGGTTCTTGCATAGGTCCTATAGCATTGATAAGTTTCCACCCTCTTTCCTACATACACACATCTCTCCTGCATACACACAACTCTACTACTATCACACACGCAATTTTCCAAAATACACACACAACTCTCCTCCATACACAAACACAGTTCTAACACATATAGCTTTTCTACAGCTTTGAAGTATGCACTTACACCTCTGTTACATACACGCACTGTTTTGCTACATACTTGTACACAGCTTTCTTACATACACCAACAGCTCTCTTATATACTCATGCAGCTCCACACACACAAACACTTATATATATATATATATATATATATATATATATATATATATGTACACTCATCCATCGTATACATTACCACATCTTGAAATTCCTTCCAGGAATGTGACTGATCACATGACCTGAAAGGTTCAATGGCTAATCAACAACTTTGTTTGATTGGGACCCTATCCATGCCACCTCACATATCAGGAGTGTCGTTCTTCTTTTCATAAAGAGGTCCAAGGGCTAGTCTTGCAGAAGTTTTTTCAGCTACACAGGATGCGCAACATCCGTGCAAGTCCTGGTGACTTTCTCCCCTGCACTGCACCGATCAGATAGATCAGTGTGGGGCAGGAGAAAGGAGAACAGTTCTTTCAGTGATCATGAAGGATGCTGTCAGTGTTTTCCTCCATCAGAATAAGCAGCCTCTAGACTGTAAGAAACACACACATTTTAACATCATTTTGATTGTCTAAAATTTACTGCAGCTAAAAATTACATTTGGTTTACAATGCATTTTGCCAGATATGTTGTCACTTGTCAAAGCTAAGAATTTTACATGCTGGGTTTTTTTATGGCACATTTAGCACTGATAAGTTGTCACACTCTTGCTTAATATGTTAACATTCTGTCTGTAAACTGTATATGCATAGCTACCTTTTTGAAGCAATATTGAGATTTACTTAAGAACGTGGGGCCCGATAAATACCATCAATGGTGCCCAGTCCAAGAGATGGTGGATCCTATAGGTAAACACCACCTCATCATGCACTAAAACTTACTAAAAAAAAAAAAGATGTGAAGTTCACACATATAGAAAATGGACATTTTGTGAATACATATTACACGTATTGTAAAATAGATAGAGCTCATATGTAGAGTTTGTTTGATAAACTTTCCTACTACTTTGTCTAAATTAGAAGCAAATTGGTTGAACATTACTTCTACCTAAAATGGCAGAAAACGCACCTATCTTGGTGATGGACAGGACAACTAGAGGGGATATGGAGGAGGCTGTTATTTTTTTTTTAATAGGTGTACTTTCACCAATTTGCTGATAATTCATTGAAAGTAGATGATCGGTACAATTGCTGCCAATGCATTTTTTAAAGCTGTATTGTCATGAGTCAAATTTGATCATGTTAGGTTCTTGCATAGGTCCTATAGCATTGATAAGTTTCCACCCTCTTTCCTACATACACACATCTCTCCTGCATACACACAACTCTACTACTATCACACACGCAATTTTCCAAAATACACACACAACTCTCCTCCATACACAAACACAGTTCTAACACATATAGCTTTTCTACAGCTTTGAAGTATGCACTTACACCTCTGTTACATACACGCACTGTTTTGCTACATACTTGTACACAGCTTTCTTACATACACCAACAGCTCTCTTATATACTCATGCAGCTCCACACACACAAACACTTATATATATATATATATATATATATATATGTACACTCATCCATCGTATACATTACCACATCTTGAAATTCCTTCCAGGAATGTGACTGATCACATGACCTGAAAGGTTCAATGGCTAATCAACAACTTTGTTTGATTGGGACCCTATCCATGCCACCTCACATATCAGGAGTGTCGTTCATCTTTTCATAAAGAGGTCCAAGGGCTAGTCTTGCAGAAGTTTTTTCAGCTACACAGGATGCGCAACATCCGTGCAAGTCCTGGTGACTTTCTCCCCTGCACTGCACCGATCAGATAGATCAGTGTGGGGCAGGAGAAAGGAGAACAGTTCTTTCAGTGATCATGAAGGATGCTGTCAGTGTTTTCCTCCATCAGAATAAGCAGCCTCTAGACTGTAAGAAACACACACATTTTAGCATCATTTTGATTGTCTAAAATTTACTGCAGCTAAAAATTACATTTGGTTTACAATGCATTTTGCCAGATATGTTGTCACTTGTCAAAGCTAAGAATTTTACATGCTGGGTTTTTTTATGGCACATTTAGCACTGATAAGTTGTCACACTCTTGCTTAATATGTTAACATTCTGTCTGTAAACTGTATATGCATAGCTACCTTTTTGAAGCAATATTGAGATTTACTTAAGAACGTGGGGCCCAATAAATACCATCAATGGTGCCCAGTCCAAGAGATGGTGGATCCTATAGGTAAACACCACCTCATCATGCACTAAAACTTACTAAAAGAAAAAAAGATGTGAAGTTCACACATATAGAAAATGGACATTTTGTGAATACATATTACACGTATTGTAAAATAGATAGAGCTCATATGTAGAGTTTGTTTGATAAACTTTCCTACTACTTTGTCTAAATTAGAAGCAAATTGGTTGAACATTACTTCTACCTAAAATGGCAGAAAACGCACCTATCTTGGTGATGGATAGGACAGCTAGAGGGGATATGGAGGAGGCTGTTATTTTTTTTTTAATAGGTGTACTTTCACCAATTTGCTGATAATTCATTGAAAGTAGATGATTGGTACAATTGCTGCCAATGCATTTTTTAAAGCTGTATTGTCATGAGTCAAATTTGATCATGTTAGGTTCTTGCATAGGTCCTATAGCATTGATAAGTTTCCACCCTCTTTCCTACATACACACATCTCTCCTGCATACACATAACTCTACTACTATCACACACGCAATTTTCCAAAATACACACACAACTCTCCTCCATACACAAACACAGTTCTAACACATATAGCTTTTCTACAGCTTTGAAGTATGCACTTACACCTCTGTTACATACACGCACTGTTTTGCTACATACTTGTACACAGCTTTCTTACATACACCAACAGCTCTCTTATATACTCATGCAGCTCCACACACACAAACACTTATATATATATATATATATATATATATGTACACTCATCCATCGTATACATTACCACATCTTGAAATTCCTTCCAGGAATGTGACTGATCACATGACCTGAAAAGTTCAATGGCTAATCAACAACTTTGTTTGATTGGGACCCTATCCATGCCACCTCACATATCAGGAGTGTCGTTCTTCTTTTCATAAAGAGGTCCAAGGGCTAGTCTTGCAGAAGTTTTTTCAGCTACACAGGATGCGCAACATCCGTGCAAGTCCTGGTGACTTTCTCCCCTGCACTGCACCGATCAGATAGATCAGTGTGGGGCAGGAGAAAGGAGAACAGTTCTTTCAGTGATCATGAAGGATGCTGTCAGTGTTTTCCTCCATCAGAATAAGCAGCCTCTAGACTGTAAGAAACACACACATTTTAGCATCATTTTGATTGTCTAAAATTTACTGCAGCTAAAAATTACATTTGGTTTACAATGCATTTTGCCAGATATGTTGTCACTTGTCAAAGCTAAGAATTTTACATGCTGGGTTTTTTTATGGCACATTTAGCACTGATAACTTGTCACACTCTTGCTTAATATGTTAACATTCTGTCTGTAAACTGTATATGCATAGCTACCTTTTTGAAGCAATATTGAGATTTACTTAAGAACGTGGGGCCCAATAAATACCATCAATGGTGCCCAGTCCAAGAGATGGTGGATCCTATAGGTAAACACCACCTCATCATGCACTAAAACTTACTAAAAAAAAAAAAGATGTGAAGTTCACACATATAGAAAATGGACATTTTGTGAATACATATTACACGTATTGTAAAATAGATAGAGCTCATATGTAGAGTTTGTTTGATAAACTTTCCTACTACTTTGTCTAAATTAGAAGCAAATTGGTTGAACATTACTTCTACCTAAAATGGCAGAAAACGCACCTATCTTGGTGATGGACAGGACAGCTAGAGGGGATATGGAGGAGGCTGTTATTTTTTTTTTAATAGGTGTACTTTCACCAATTTGCTGATAATTCATTGAAAGTAGATGATCGGTACAATTGCTGCCAATGCATTTTTTAAAGCTGTATTGTCATGAGTCAAATTTGATCATGTTAGGTTCTTGCATAGGTCCTATAGCATTGATAAGTTTCCACCCTCTTTCCTACATACACACATCTCTCCTGCATACACACAACTCTACTACTATCACACACGCAATTTTCCAAAATACACACACAACTCTCCTCCATACACAAACACAGTTCTAACACATATAGCTTTTCTACAGCTTTGAAGTATGCACTTACACCTCTGTTACATACACGCACTGTTTTGCTACATACTTGTACACAGCTTTCTTACATACACCAACAGCTCTCTTATATACTCATGCAGCTCCACACACACAAACACTTATATATATATATATATATGTACACTCATCCATCGTATACATTACCACATCTTGAAATTCCTTCCAGGAATGTGACTGATCACATGACCTGAAAGGTTCAATGGCTAATCAACAACTTTGTTTGATTGGGACCCTATCCATGCCACCTCACATATCAGGAGTGTCGTTCTTCTTTTCATAAAGAGGTCCAAGGGCTAGTCTTGCAGAAGTTTTTTCAGCTACACAGGATGCGCAACATCCGTGCAAGTCCTGGTGACTTTCTCCCCTGCACTGCACCGATCAGATAGATCAGTGTGGGGCAGGAGAAAGGAGAACAGTTCTTTCAGTGATCATGAAGGATGCTGTCAGTGTTTTCCTCCATCAGAATAAGCAGCCTCTAGACTGTAAGAAACACACACATTTTAGCATCATTTTGATTGTCTAAAATTTACTGCAGCTAAAAATTACATTTGGTTTACAATGCATTTTGCCAGATATGTTGTCACTTGTCAAAGCTAAGAATTTTACATGCTGGGTTTTTTTATGGCACATTTAGCACTGATAAGTTGTCACACTCTTGCTTAATATGTTAACATTCTGTCTGTAAACTGTATATGCATAGCTACCTTTTTGAAGCAATATTGAGATTTACTTAAGAACGTGGGGCCCAATAAATACCATCAATGGTGCCCAGTCCAAGAGATGGTGGATCCTATAGGTAAACACCACCTCATCATGCACTAAAACTTACTAAAAGAAAAAAAGATGTGAAGTTCACACATATAGAAAATGGACATTTTGTGAATACATATTACACGTATTGTAAAATAGATAGAGCTCATATGTAGAGTTTGTTTGATAAACTTTCCTACTACTTTGTCTAAATTAGAAGCAAATTGGTTGAACATTACTTCTACCTAAAATGGCAGAAAACGCACCTATCTTGGTGATGGATAGGACAGCTAGAGGGGATATGGAGGAGGCTGTTATTTTTTTTTTAATAGGTGTACTTTCACCAATTTGCTGATAATTCATTGAAAGTAGATGATTGGTACAATTGCTGCCAATGCATTTTTTAAAGCTGTATTGTCATGAGTCAAATTTGATCATGTTAGGTTCTTGCATAGGTCCTATAGCATTGATAAGTTTCCACCCTCTTTCCTACATACACACATCTCTCCTGCATACACATAACTCTACTACTATCACACACGCAATTTTCCAAAATACACACACAACTCTCCTCCATACACAAACACAGTTCTAACACATATAGCTTTTCTACAGCTTTGAAGTATGCACTTACACCTCTGTTACATACACGCACTGTTTTGCTACATACTTGTACACAGCTTTCTTACATACACCAACAGCTCTCTTATATACTCATGCAGCTCCACACACACAAACACTTATATATATATATATATATATATATATATATATATATGTACACTCATCCATCGTATACATTACCACATCTTGAAATTCCTTCCAGGAATGTGACTGATCACATGACCTGAAAAGTTCAATGGCTAATCAACAACTTTGTTTGATTGGGACCCTATCCATGCCACCTCACATATCAGGAGTGTCGTTCTTCTTTTCATAAAGAGGTCCAAGGGCTAGTCTTGCAGAAGTTTTTTCAGCTACACAGGATGCGCAACATCCGTGCAAGTCCTGGTGACTTTCTCCCCTGCACTGCACCGATCAGATAGATCAGTGTGGGGCAGGAGAAAGGAGAACAGTTCTTTCAGTGATCATGAAGGATGCTGTCAGTGTTTTCCTCCATCAGAATAAGCAGCCTCTAGACTGTAAGAAACACACACATTTTAACATCATTTTGATTGTCTAAAATTTACTGCAGCTAAAAATTACATTTGGTTTACAATGCATTTTGCCAGATATGTTGTCACTTGTCAAAGCTAAGAATTTTACATGCTGGGTTTTTTTATGGCACATTTAGCACTGATAAGTTGTCACACTCTTGCTTAATATGTTAACATTCTGTCTGTAAACTGTATATGCATAGCTACCTTTTTGAAGCAATATTGAGATTTACTTAAGAACGTGGGGCCCAATAAATACCATCAATGGTGCCCAGTCCAAGAGATGGTGGATCCTATAGGTAAACACCACCTCATCATGCACTAAAACTTACTAAAAAAAAAAAAGATGTGAAGTTCACACATATAGAAAATGGACATTTTGTGAATACATATTACACGTATTGTAAAATAGATAGAGCTCATATGTAGAGTTTGTTTGATAAACTTTCCTACTACTTTGTCTAAATTAGAAGCAAATTGGTTGAACATTACTTCTACCTAAAATGGCAGAAAACGCACCTATCTTGGTGATGGACAGGACAACTAGAGGGGATATGGAGGAGGCTGTTATTTTTTTTTTAATAGGTGTACTTTCACCAATTTGCTGATAATTCATTGAAAGTAGATGATCGGTACAATTGCTGCCAATGCATTTTTTAAAGCTGTATTGTCATGAGTCAAATTTGATCATGTTAGGTTCTTGCATAGGTCCTATAGCATTGATAAGTTTCCACCCTCTTTCCTACATACACACATCTCTCCTGCATACACACAACTCTACTACTATCACACACGCAATTTTCCAAAATACACACACAACTCTCCTCCATACACAAACACAGTTCTAACACATATAGCTTTTCTACAGCTTTGAAGTATGCACTTACACCTCTGTTACATACACGCACTGTTTTGCTACATACTTGTACACAGCTTTCTTACATACACCAACAGCTCTCTTATATACTCATGCAGCTCCACACACACAAACACTTATATATATATATATATATATATATATATGTACACTCATCCATCGTATACATTACCACATCTTGAAATTCCTTCCAGGAATGTGACTGATCACATGACCTGAAAGGTTCAATGGCTAATCAACAACTTTGTTTGATTGGGACCCTATCCATGCCACCTCACATATCAGGAGTGTCGTTCATCTTTTCATAAAGAGGTCCAAGGGCTAGTCTTGCAGAAGTTTTTTCAGCTACACAGGATGCGCAACATCCGTGCAAGTCCTGGTGACTTTCTCCCCTGCACTGCACCGATCAGATAGATCAGTGTGGGGCAGGAGAAAGGAGAACAGTTCTTTCAGTGATCATGAAGGATGCTGTCAGTGTTTTCCTCCATCAGAATAAGCAGCCTCTAGACTGTAAGAAACACACACATTTTAGCATCATTTTGATTGTCTAAAATTTACTGCAGCTAAAAATTACATTTGGTTTACAATGCATTTTGCCAGATATGTTGTCACTTGTCAAAGCTAAGAATTTTACATGCTGGGTTTTTTTATGGCACATTTAGCACTGATAAGTTGTCACACTCTTGCTTAATATGTTAACATTCTGTCTGTAAACTGTATATGCATAGCTACCTTTTTGAAGCAATATTGAGATTTACTTAAGAACGTGGGGCCCAATAAATACCATCAATGGTGCCCAGTCCAAGAGATGGTGGATCCTATAGGTAAACACCACCTCATCATGCACTAAAACTTACTAAAAGAAAAAAAGATGTGAAGTTCACACATATAGAAAATGGACATTTTGTGAATACATATTACACGTATTGTAAAATAGATAGAGCTCATATGTAGAGTTTGTTTGATAAACTTTCCTACTACTTTGTCTAAATTAGAAGCAAATTGGTTGAACATTACTTCTACCTAAAATGGCAGAAAACGCACCTATCTTGGTGATGGATAGGACAGCTAGAGGGGATATGGAGGAGGCTGTTATTTTTTTTTTAATAGGTGTACTTTCACCAATTTGCTGATAATTCATTGAAAGTAGATGATTGGTACAATTGCTGCCAATGCATTTTTTAAAGCTGTATTGTCATGAGTCAAATTTGATCATGTTAGGTTCTTGCATAGGTCCTATAGCATTGATAAGTTTCCACCCTCTTTCCTACATACACACATCTCTCCTGCATACACATAACTCTACTACTATCACACACGCAATTTTCCAAAATACACACACAACTCTCCTCCATACACAAACACAGTTCTAACACATATAGCTTTTCTACAGCTTTGAAGTATGCACTTACACCTCTGTTACATACACGCACTGTTTTGCTACATACTTGTACACAGCTTTCTTACATACACCAACAGCTCTCTTATATACTCATGCAGCTCCACACACACAAACACTTATATATATATATATATATATATATATGTACACTCATCCATCGTATACATTACCACATCTTGAAATTCCTTCCAGGAATGTGACTGATCACATGACCTGAAAAGTTCAATGGCTAATCAACAACTTTGTTTGATTGGGACCCTATCCATGCCACCTCACATATCAGGAGTGTCGTTCTTCTTTTCATAAAGAGGTCCAAGGGCTAGTCTTGCAGAAGTTTTTTCAGCTACACAGGATGCGCAACATCCGTGCAAGTCCTGGTGACTTTCTCCCCTGCACTGCACCGATCAGATAGATCAGTGTGGGGCAGGAGAAAGGAGAACAGTTCTTTCAGTGATCATGAAGGATGCTGTCAGTGTTTTCCTCCATCAGAATAAGCAGCCTCTAGACTGTAAGAAACACACACATTTTAGCATCATTTTGATTGTCTAAAATTTACTGCAGCTAAAAATTACATTTGGTTTACAATGCATTTTGCCAGATATGTTGTCACTTGTCAAAGCTAAGAATTTTACATGCTGGGTTTTTTTATGGCACATTTAGCACTGATAACTTGTCACACTCTTGCTTAATATGTTAACATTCTGTCTGTAAACTGTATATGCATAGCTACCTTTTTGAAGCAATATTGAGATTTACTTAAGAACGTGGGGCCCAATAAATACCATCAATGGTGCCCAGTCCAAGAGATGGTGGATCCTATAGGTAAACACCACCTCATCATGCACTAAAACTTACTAAAAAAAAAAAAGATGTGAAGTTCACACATATAGAAAATGGACATTTTGTGAATACATATTACACGTATTGTAAAATAGATAGAGCTCATATGTAGAGTTTGTTTGATAAACTTTCCTACTACTTTGTCTAAATTAGAAGCAAATTGGTTGAACATTACTTCTACCTAAAATGGCAGAAAACGCACCTATCTTGGTGATGGACAGGACAGCTAGAGGGGATATGGAGGAGGCTGTTATTTTTTTTTTAATAGGTGTACTTTCACCAATTTGCTGATAATTCATTGAAAGTAGATGATCGGTACAATTGCTGCCAATGCATTTTTTAAAGCTGTATTGTCATGAGTCAAATTTGATCATGTTAGGTTCTTGCATAGGTCCTATAGCATTGATAAGTTTCCACCCTCTTTCCTACATACACACATCTCTCCTGCATACACACAACTCTACTACTATCACACACGCAATTTTCCAAAATACACACACAACTCTCCTCCATACACAAACACAGTTCTAACACATATAGCTTTTCTACAGCTTTGAAGTATGCACTTACACCTCTGTTACATACACGCACTGTTTTGCTACATACTTGTACACAGCTTTCTTACATACACCAACAGCTCTCTTATATACTCATGCAGCTCCACACACACAAACACTTATATATATATATATATATGTACACTCATCCATCGTATACATTACCACATCTTGAAATTCCTTCCAGGAATGTGACTGATCACATGACCTGAAAGGTTCAATGGCTAATCAACAACTTTGTTTGATTGGGACCCTATCCATGCCACCTCACATATCAGGAGTGTCGTTCTTCTTTTCATAAAGAGGTCCAAGGGCTAGTCTTGCAGAAGTTTTTTCAGCTACACAGGATGCGCAACATCCGTGCAAGTCCTGGTGACTTTCTCCCCTGCACTGCACCGATCAGATAGATCAGTGTGGGGCAGGAGAAAGGAGAACAGTTCTTTCAGTGATCATGAAGGATGCTGTCAGTGTTTTCCTCCATCAGAATAAGCAGCCTCTAGACTGTAAGAAACACACACATTTTAGCATCATTTTGATTGTCTAAAATTTACTGCAGCTAAAAATTACATTTGGTTTACAATGCATTTTGCCAGATATGTTGTCACTTGTCAAAGCTAAGAATTTTACATGCTGGGTTTTTTTATGGCACATTTAGCACTGATAAGTTGTCACACTCTTGCTTAATATGTTAACATTCTGTCTGTAAACTGTATATGCATAGCTACCTTTTTGAAGCAATATTGAGATTTACTTAAGAACGTGGGGCCCAATAAATACCATCAATGGTGCCCAGTCCAAGAGATGGTGGATCCTATAGGTAAACACCACCTCATCATGCACTAAAACTTACTAAAAGAAAAAAAGATGTGAAGTTCACACATATAGAAAATGGACATTTTGTGAATACATATTACACGTATTGTAAAATAGATAGAGCTCATATGTAGAGTTTGTTTGATAAACTTTCCTACTACTTTGTCTAAATTAGAAGCAAATTGGTTGAACATTACTTCTACCTAAAATGCTAGAAAACGCACCTATCTTGGTGATGGATAGGACAGCTAGAGGGGATATGGAGGAGGCTGTTATTTTTTTTTTAATAGGTGTACTTTCACCAATTTGCTGATAATTCATTGAAAGTAGATGATTGGTACAATTGCTGCCAATGCATTTTTTAAAGCTGTATTGTCATGAGTCAAATTTGATCATGTTAGGTTCTTGCATAGGTCCTATAGCATTGATAAGTTTCCACCCTCTTTCCTACATACACACATCTCTCCTGCATACACATAACTCTACTACTATCACACACGCAATTTTCCAAAATACACACACAACTCTCCTCCATACACAAACACAGTTCTAACACATATAGCTTTTCTACAGCTTTGAAGTATGCACTTACACCTCTGTTACATACACGCACTGTTTTGCTACATACTTGTACACAGCTTTCTTACATACACCAACAGCTCTCTTATATACTCATGCAGCTCCACACACACAAACACTTATATATATATATATATATATATATATATATATATGTACACTCATCCATCGTATACATTACCACATCTTGAAATTCCTTCCAGGAATGTGACTGATCACATGACCTGAAAAGTTCAATGGCTAATCAACAACTTTGTTTGATTGGGACCCTATCCATGCCACCTCACATATCAGGAGTGTCGTTCTTCTTTTCATAAAGAGGTCCAAGGGCTAGTCTTGCAGAAGTTTTTTCAGCTACACAGGATGCGCAACATCCGTGCAAGTCCTGGTGACTTTCTCCCCTGCACTGCACCGATCAGATAGATCAGTGTGGGGCAGGAGAAAGGAGAACAGTTCTTTCAGTGATCATGAAGGATGCTGTCAGTGTTTTCCTCCATCAGAATAAGCAGCCTCTAGACTGTAAGAAACACACACATTTTAACATCATTTTGATTGTCTAAAATTTACTGCAGCTAAAAATTACATTTGGTTTACAATGCATTTTGCCAGATATGTTGTCACTTGTCAAAGCTAAGAATTTTACATGCTGGGTTTTTTTATGGCACATTTAGCACTGATAAGTTGTCACACTCTTGCTTAATATGTTAACATTCTGTCTGTAAACTGTATATGCATAGCTACCTTTTTGAAGCAATATTGAGATTTACTTAAGAACGTGGGGCCCGATAAATACCATCAATGGTGCCCAGTCCAAGAGATGGTGGATCCTATAGGTAAACACCACCTCATCATGCACTAAAACTTACTAAAAAAAAAAAAGATGTGAAGTTCACACATATAGAAAATGGACATTTTGTGAATACATATTACACGTATTGTAAAATAGATAGAGCTCATATGTAGAGTTTGTTTGATAAACTTTCCTACTACTTTGTCTAAATTAGAAGCAAATTGGTTGAACATTACTTCTACCTAAAATGGCAGAAAACGCACCTATCTTGGTGATGGACAGGACAACTAGAGGGGATATGGAGGAGGCTGTTATTTTTTTTTTAATAGGTGTACTTTCACCAATTTGCTGATAATTCATTGAAAGTAGATGATCGGTACAATTGCTGCCAATGCATTTTTTAAAGCTGTATTGTCATGAGTCAAATTTGATCATGTTAGGTTCTTGCATAGGTCCTATAGCATTGATAAGTTTCCACCCTCTTTCCTACATACACACATCTCTCCTGCATACACACAACTCTACTACTATCACACACGCAATTTTCCAAAATACACACACAACTCTCCTCCATACACAAACACAGTTCTAACACATATAGCTTTTCTACAGCTTTGAAGTATGCACTTACACCTCTGTTACATACACGCACTGTTTTGCTACATACTTGTACACAGCTTTCTTACATACACCAACAGCTCTCTTATATACTCATGCAGCTCCACACACACAAACACTTATATATATATATATATATATATATGTACACTCATCCATCGTATACATTACCACATCTTGAAATTCCTTCCAGGAATGTGACTGATCACATGACCTGAAAGGTTCAATGGCTAATCAACAACTTTGTTTGATTGGGACCCTATCCATGCCACCTCACATATCAGGAGTGTCGTTCATCTTTTCATAAAGAGGTCCAAGGGCTAGTCTTGCAGAAGTTTTTTCAGCTACACAGGATGCGCAACATCCGTGCAAGTCCTGGTGACTTTCTCCCCTGCACTGCACCGATCAGATAGATCAGTGTGGGGCAGGAGAAAGGAGAACAGTTCTTTCAGTGATCATGAAGGATGCTGTCAGTGTTTTCCTCCATCAGAATAAGCAGCCTCTAGACTGTAAGAAACACACACATTTTAACATCATTTTGATTGTCTAAAATTTACTGCAGCTAAAAATTACATTTGGTTTACAATGCATTTTGCCAGATATGTTGTCACTTGTCAAAGCTAAGAATTTTACATGCTGGGTTTTTTTATGGCACATTTAGCACTGATAAGTTGTCACACTCTTGCTTAATATGTTAACATTCTGTCTGTAAACTGTATATGCATAGCTACCTTTTTGAAGCAATATTGAGATTTACTTAAGAACGTGGGGCCCAATAAATACCATCAATGGTGCCCAGTCCAAGAGATGGTGGATCCTATAGGTAAACACCACCTCATCATGCACTAAAACTTACTAAAAAAAAAAAAGATGTGAAGTTCACACATATAGAAAATGGACATTTTGTGAATACATATTACACGTATTGTAAAATAGATAGAGCTCATATGTAGAGTTTGTTTGATAAACTTTCCTACTACTTTGTCTAAATTAGAAGCAAATTGGTTGAACATTACTTCTACCTAAAATGGCAGAAAACGCACCTATCTTGGTGATGGACAGGACAGCTAGAGGGGATATGGAGGAGGCTGTTATTTTTTTTTTAATAGGTGTACTTTCACCAATTTGCTGATAATTCATTGAAAGTAGATGATCGGTACAATTGCTGCCAATGCATTTTTTAAAGCTGTATTGTCATGAGTCAAATTTGATCATGTTAGGTTCTTGCATAGGTCCTATAGCATTGATAAGTTTCCACCCTCTTTCCTACATACACACATCTCTCCTGCATACACACAACTCTACTACTATCACACACGCAATTTTCCAAAATACACACACAACTCTCCTCCATACACAAACACAGTTCTAACACATATAGCTTTTCTACAGCTTTGAAGTATGCACTTACACCTCTGTTACATACACGCACTGTTTTGCTACATACTTGTACACAGCTTTCTTACATACACCAACAGCTCTCTTATATACTCATGCAGCTCCACACACACAAACACTTATATATATATATATATATATATATATATATATATATGTACACTCATCCATCGTATACATTACCACATCTTGAAATTCCTTCCAGGAATGTGACTGATCACATGACCTGAAAGGTTCAATGGCTAATCAACAACTTTGTTTGATTGGGACCCTATCCATGCCACCTCACATATCAGGAGTGTCGTTCTTCTTTTCATAAAGAGGTCCAAGGGCTAGTCTTGCAGAAGTTTTTTCAGCTACACAGGATGCGCAACATCCGTGCAAGTCCTGGTGACTTTCTCCCCTGCACTGCACCGATCAGATAGATCAGTGTGGGGCAGGAGAAAGGAGAACAGTTCTTTCAGTGATCATGAAGGATGCTGTCAGTGTTTTCCTCCATCAGAATAAGCAGCCTCTAGACTGTAAGAAACACACACATTTTAGCATCATTTTGATTGTCTAAAATTTACTGCAGCTAAAAATTACATTTGGTTTACAATGCATTTTGCCAGATATGTTGTCACTTGTCAAAGCTAAGAATTTTACATGCTGGGTTTTTTTATGGCACATTTAGCACTGATAAGTTGTCACACTCTTGCTTAATATGTTAACATTCTGTCTGTAAACTGTATATGCATAGCTACCTTTTTGAAGCAATATTGAGATTTACTTAAGAACGTGGGGCCCAATAAATACCATCAATGGTGCCCAGTCCAAGAGATGGTGGATCCTATAGGTAAACACCACCTCATCATGCACTAAAACTTACTAAAAGAAAAAAAGATGTGAAGTTCACACATATAGAAAATGGACATTTTGTGAATACATATTACACGTATTGTAAAATAGATAGAGCTCATATGTAGAGTTTGTTTGATAAACTTTCCTACTACTTTGTCTAAATTAGAAGCAAATTGGTTGAACATTACTTCTACCTAAAATGGCAGAAAACGCACCTATCTTGGTGATGGATAGGACAGCTAGAGGGGATATGGAGGAGGCTGTTATTTTTTTTTTAATAGGTGTACTTTCACCAATTTGCTGATAATTCATTGAAAGTAGATGATCGGTACAATTGCTGCCAATGCATTTTTTAAAGCTGTATTGTCATGAGTCAAATTTGATCATGTTAGGTTCTTGCATAGGTCCTATAGCATTGATAAGTTTCCACCCTCTTTCCTACATACACACATCTCTCCTGCATACACATAACTCTACTACTATCACACACGCAATTTTCCAAAATACACACACAACTCTCCTCCATACACAAACACAGTTCTAACACATATAGCTTTTCTACAGCTTTGAAGTATGCACTTACACCTCTGTTACATACACGCACTGTTTTGCTACATACTTGTACACAGCTTTCTTACATACACCAACAGCTCTCTTATATACTCATGCAGCTCCACACACACAAACACTTATATATATATATATATATATATATATATGTACACTCATCCATCGTATACATTACCACATCTTGAAATTCCTTCCAGGAATGTGACTGATCACATGACCTGAAAAGTTCAATGGCTAATCAACAACTTTGTTTGATTGGGACCCTATCCATGCCACCTCACATATCAGGAGTGTCGTTCTTCTTTTCATAAAGAGGTCCAAGGGCTAGTCTTGCAGAAGTTTTTTCAGCTACACAGGATGCGCAACATCCGTGCAAGTCCTGGTGACTTTCTCCCCTGCACTGCACCGATCAGATAGATCAGTGTGGGGCAGGAGAAAGGAGAACAGTTCTTTCAGTGATCATGAAGGATGCTGTCAGTGTTTTCCTCCATCAGAATAAGCAGCCTCTAGACTGTAAGAAACACACACATTTTAGCATCATTTTGATTGTCTAAAATTTACTGCAGCTAAAAATTACATTTGGTTTACAATGCATTTTGCCAGATATGTTGTCACTTGTCAAAGCTAAGAATTTTACATGCTGGGTTTTTTTATGGCACATTTAGCACTGATAACTTGTCACACTCTTGCTTAATATGTTAACATTCTGTCTGTAAACTGTATATGCATAGCTACCTTTTTGAAGCAATATTGAGATTTACTTAAGAACGTGGGGCCCAATAAATACCATCAATGGTGCCCAGTCCAAGAGATGGTGGATCCTATAGGTAAACACCACCTCATCATGCACTAAAACTTACTAAAAAAAAAAAAGATGTGAAGTTCACACATATAGAAAATGGACATTTTGTGAATACATATTACACGTATTGTAAAATAGATAGAGCTCATATGTAGAGTTTGTTTGATAAACTTTCCTACTACTTTGTCTAAATTAGAAGCAAATTGGTTGAACATTACTTCTACCTAAAATGGCAGAAAACGCACCTATCTTGGTGATGGACAGGACAGCTAGAGGGGATATGGAGGAGGCTGTTATTTTTTTTTTAATAGGTGTACTTTCACCAATTTGCTGATAATTCATTGAAAGTAGATGATCGGTACAATTGCTGCCAATGCATTTTTTAAAGCTGTATTGTCATGAGTCAAATTTGATCATGTTAGGTTCTTGCATAGGTCCTATAGCATTGATAAGTTTCCACCCTCTTTCCTACATACACACATCTCTCCTGCATACACACAACTCTACTACTATCACACACGCAATTTTCCAAAATACACACACAACTCTCCTCCATACACAAACACAGTTCTAACACATATAGCTTTTCTACAGCTTTGAAGTATGCACTTACACCTCTGTTACATACACGCACTGTTTTGCTACATACTTGTACACAGCTTTCTTACATACACCAACAGCTCTCTTATATACTCATGCAGCTCCACACACACAAACACTTATATATATATATATATATGTACACTCATCCATCGTATACATTACCACATCTTGAAATTCCTTCCAGGAATGTGACTGATCACATGACCTGAAAGGTTCAATGGCTAATCAACAACTTTGTTTGATTGGGACCCTATCCATGCCACCTCACATATCAGGAGTGTCGTTCTTCTTTTCATAAAGAGGTCCAAGGGCTAGTCTTGCAGAAGTTTTTTCAGCTACACAGGATGCGCAACATCCGTGCAAGTCCTGGTGACTTTCTCCCCTGCACTGCACCGATCAGATAGATCAGTGTGGGGCAGGAGAAAGGAGAACAGTTCTTTCAGTGATCATGAAGGATGCTGTCAGTGTTTTCCTCCATCAGAATAAGCAGCCTCTAGACTGTAAGAAACACACACATTTTAGCATCATTTTGATTGTCTAAAATTTACTGCAGCTAAAAATTACATTTGGTTTACAATGCATTTTGCCAGATATGTTGTCACTTGTCAAAGCTAAGAATTTTACATGCTGGGTTTTTTTATGGCACATTTAGCACTGATAAGTTGTCACACTCTTGCTTAATATGTTAACATTCTGTCTGTAAACTGTATATGCATAGCTACCTTTTTGAAGCAATATTGAGATTTACTTAAGAACGTGGGGCCCAATAAATACCATCAATGGTGCCCAGTCCAAGAGATGGTGGATCCTATAGGTAAACACCACCTCATCATGCACTAAAACTTACTAAAAGAAAAAAAGATGTGAAGTTCACACATATAGAAAATGGACATTTTGTGAATACATATTACACGTATTGTAAAATAGATAGAGCTCATATGTAGAGTTTGTTTGATAAACTTTCCTACTACTTTGTCTAAATTAGAAGCAAATTGGTTGAACATTACTTCTACCTAAAATGGCAGAAAACGCACCTATCTTGGTGATGGATAGGACAGCTAGAGGGGATATGGAGGAGGCTGTTATTTTTTTTTTAATAGGTGTACTTTCACCAATTTGCTGATAATTCATTGAAAGTAGATGATTGGTACAATTGCTGCCAATGCATTTTTTAAAGCTGTATTGTCATGAGTCAAATTTGATCATGTTAGGTTCTTGCATAGGTCCTATAGCATTGATAAGTTTCCACCCTCTTTCCTACATACACACATCTCTCCTGCATACACATAACTCTACTACTATCACACACGCAATTTTCCAAAATACACACACAACTCTCCTCCATACACAAACACAGTTCTAACACATATAGCTTTTCTACAGCTTTGAAGTATGCACTTACCCCTCTGTTACATACACGCAC
This sequence comes from Phyllobates terribilis, assembly GCF_046119375.1. NCBI lineage: Eukaryota > Metazoa > Chordata > Amphibia > Anura > Dendrobatidae > Phyllobates > Phyllobates terribilis. Next base: position 215,645 of record NW_027364296.1, read on the forward strand.
TGTTTTGCTACATACTTGTACACAGCTTTCTTACATACACCAACAGCTCTCTTATATACTCATGCAGCTCCACACACACAAACACTTATATATATATATATATATATATATATATATATATATATGTACACTCATCCATCGTATACATTACCACATCTTGAAATTCCTTCCAGGAATGTGACTGATCACATGACCTGAAAAGTTCAATGGCTAATCAACAACTTTGTTTGATTGGGACCCTATCCATGCCACCTCACATATCAGGAGTGTCGTTCTTCTTTTCATAAAGAGGTCCAAGGGCTAGTCTTGCAGAAGTTTTTTCAGCTACACAGGATGCGCAACATCCGTGCAAGTCCTGGTGACTTTCTCCCCTGCACTGCACCGATCAGATAGATCAGTGTGGGGCAGGAGAAAGGAGAACAGTTCTTTCAGTGATCATGAAGGATGCTGTCAGTGTTTTCCTCCATCAGAATAAGCAGCCTCTAGACTGTAAGAAACACACACATTTTAGCATCATTTTGATTGTCTAAAATTTACTGCAGCTAAAAATTACATTTGGTTTACAATGCATTTTGCCAGATATGTTGTCACTTGTCAAAGCTAAGAATTTTACATGCTGGGTTTTTTTATGGCACATTTAGCACTGATAACTTGTCACACTCTTGCTTAATATGTTAACATTCTGTCTGTAAACTGTATATGCATAGCTACCTTTTTGAAGCAATATTGAGATTTACTTAAGAACGTGGGGCCCAATAAATACCATCAATGGTGCCCAGTCCAAGAGATGGTGGATCCTATAGGTAAACACCACCTCATCATGCACTAAAACTTACTAAAAAAAAAAAAGATGTGAAGTTCACACATATAGAAAATGGACATTTTGTGAATACATATTACACGTATTGTAAAATAGATAGAGCTCATATGTAGAGTTTGTTTGATAAACTTTCCTACTACTTTGTCTAAATTAGAAGCAAATTGGTTGAACATTACTTCTACCTAAAATGGCAGAAAACGCACCTATCTTGGTGATGGACAGGACAGCTAGAGGGGATATGGAGGAGGCTGTTATTTTTTTTTTAATAGGTGTACTTTCACCAATTTGCTGATAATTCATTGAAAGTAGATGATCGGTACAATTGCTGCCAATGCATTTTTTAAAGCTGTATTGTCATGAGTCAAATTTGATCATGTTAGGTTCTTGCATAGGTCCTATAGCATTGATAAGTTTCCACCCTCTTTCCTACATACACACATCTCTCCTGCATACACACAACTCTACTACTATCACACACGCAATTTTCCAAAATACACACACAACTCTCCTCCATACACAAACACAGTTCTAACACATATAGCTTTTCTACAGCTTTGAAGTATGCACTTACACCTCTGTTACATACACGCACTGTTTTGCTACATACTTGTACACAGCTTTCTTACATACACCAACAGCTCTCTTATATACTCATGCAGCTCCACACACACAAACACTTATATATATATATATATATGTACACTCATCCATCGTATACATTACCACATCTTGAAATTCCTTCCAGGAATGTGACTGATCACATGACCTGAAAGGTTCAATGGCTAATCAACAACTTTGTTTGATTGGGACCCTATCCATGCCACCTCACATATCAGGAGTGTCGTTCTTCTTTTCATAAAGAGGTCCAAGGGCTAGTCTTGCAGAAGTTTTTTCAGCTACACAGGATGCGCAACATCCGTGCAAGTCCTGGTGACTTTCTCCCCTGCACTGCACCGATCAGATAGATCAGTGTGGGGCAGGAGAAAGGAGAACAGTTCTTTCAGTGATCATGAAGGATGCTGTCAGTGTTTTCCTCCATCAGAATAAGCAGCCTCTAGACTGTAAGAAACACACACATTTTAGCATCATTTTGATTGTCTAAAATTTACTGCAGCTAAAAATTACATTTGGTTTACAATGCATTTTGCCAGATATGTTGTCACTTGTCAAAGCTAAGAATTTTACATGCTGGGTTTTTTTATGGCACATTTAGCACTGATAAGTTGTCACACTCTTGCTTAATATGTTAACATTCTGTCTGTAAACTGTATATGCATAGCTACCTTTTTGAAGCAATATTGAGATTTACTTAAGAACGTGGGGCCCAATAAATACCATCAATGGTGCCCAGTCCAAGAGATGGTGGATCCTATAGGTAAACACCACCTCATCATGCACTAAAACTTACTAAAAGAAAAAAAGATGTGAAGTTCACACATATAGAAAATGGACATTTTGTGAATACATATTACACGTATTGTAAAATAGATAGAGCTCATATGTAGAGTTTGTTTGATAAACTTTCCTACTACTTTGTCTAAATTAGAAGCAAATTGGTTGAACATTACTTGTACCTAAAATGGCAGAAAACGCACCTATCTTGGTGATGGACAGGACAGCTAGAGGGGATATGGAGGAGGCTGTTATTTTTTTTTTAATAGGTGTACTTTCACCAATTTGCTGATAATTCATTGAAAGTAGATGATCGGTACAATTGCTGCCAATGCATTTTTTAAAGCTGTATTGTCATGAGTCAAATTTGATCATGTTAGGTTCTTGCATAGGTCCTATAGCATTGATAAGTTTCCACCCTCTTTTCTACATACACACATCTCTCCTGCATACACACAACTCTACTACTATCACACACGCAATTTTCCAAAATACACACACAACTCTCCTCCATACACAAACACAGTTCTAACACATATAGCTTTTCTACAGCTTTGAAGTATGCACTTACACCTCTGTTACATACACGCACTGTTTTGCTACATACTTGTACACAGCTTTCTTACATACACCAACAGCTCTCTTATATACTCATGCAGCTCCACACACACAAACACTTATATATATATATATATATATATATATGTACACTCATCCATCGTATACATTACCACATCTTGAAATTCCTTCCAGGAATGTGACTGATCACATGACCTGAAAGGTTCAATGGCTAATCAACAACTTTGTTTGATTGGGACCCTATCCATGCCACCTCACATATCAGGAGTGTCGTTCTTCTTTTCATAAAGAGGTCCAAGGGCTAGTCTTGCAGAAGTTTTTTCAGCTACACAGGATGCGCAACATCCGTGCAAGTCCTGGTGACTTTCTCCCCTGCACTGCACCGATCAGATAGATCAGTGTGGGGCAGGAGAAAGGAGAACAGTTCTTTCAGTGATCATGAAGGATGCTGTCAGTGTTTTCCTCCATCAGAATAAGCAGCCTCTAGACTGTAAGAAACACACATTTTAGCATCATTTTGATTGTCTAAAATTTACTGCAGCTAAAAATTACATTTGGTTTACAATGCATTTTGCCAGATATGTTGTCACTTGTCAAAGCTAAGAATTTTACATGCTGGGTTTTTTTATGGCACATTTAGCACTGATAAGTTGTCACACTCTTGCTTAATATGTTAACATTCTGTCTGTAAACTGTATATGCATAGCTACCTTTTTGAAGCAATATTGAGATTTACTTAAGAACGTGGGGCCCAATAAATACCATCAATGGTGCCCAGTCCAAGAGATGGTGGATCCTATAGGTAAACACCACCTCATCATGCACTAAAACTTACTAAAAAAAAAAAAGATGTGAAGTTCACACATATAGAAAATGGACATTTTGTGAATACATATTACACGTATTGTAAAATAGATAGAGCTCATATGTAGAGTTTGTTTGATAAACTTTCCTACTACTTTGTCTAAATTAGAAGCAAATTGTTTGAACATTACTTCTACCTAAAATGGCAGAAAACGCACCTATCTTGGTGATGGACAGGACAGCTAGAGGGGATATGGAGGAGGCTGTTATTTTTTTTTTAATAGGTGTACTTTCACCAATTTGCTGATAATTCATTGAAAGTAGATGATCGGTACAATTGCTGCCAATGCATTTTTTAAAGCTGTATTGTCATGAGTCAAATTTGATCATGTTAGGTTCTTGCATAGGTCCTATAGCATTGATAAGTTTCCACCCTCTTTCCTACATACACACATCTCTCCTGCATACACACAACTCTACTACTATCACACACGCAATTTTCCGAAATACACACACAACTCTCCTCCATACACAAACACAGTTCTAACACATATAGCTTTTCTACAGCTTTGAAGTATGCACTTACACCTCTGTTACATACACGCACTGTTTTGCTACATACTTGTACACAGCTTTCTTACATACACCAACAGCTCTCTTATATACTCATGCAGCTCCACACACGCAAACACTTATATATATATATATATATATATATATGTACACTCATCCATCGTATACATTACCACATCTTGAAATTCCTTCCAGGAATGTGACTGATCACATGACCTGAAAGGTTCAATGGCTAATCAACAACTTTGTTTGATTGGGACCCTATCCATGCCACCTCACATATCAGGAGTGTCGTTCTTCTTTTCATAAAGAGGTCCAAGGGCTAGTCTTGCAGAAGTTTTTTCAGCTACACAGGATGCGCAACATCCGTGCAAGTCCTGGTGACTTTCTCCCCTGCACTGCACCGATCAGATAGATCAGTGTGGGGCAGGAGAAAGGAGAACAGTTCTTTCAGTGATCATGAAGGATGCTGTCAGTGTTTTCCTCCATCAGAATAAGCAGCCTCTAGACTGTAAGAAACACACACATTTTAACATCATTTTGATTGTCTAAAATTTACTGCAGCTAAAAATTACATTTGGTTTACAATGCATTTTGCCAGATATGTTGTCACTTGTCAAAGCTAAGAATTTTACATGCTGGGTTTTTTTATGGCACATTTAGCACTGATAAGTTGTCACACTCTTGCTTAATATGTTAACATTCTGTCTGTAAACTGTATATGCATAGCTACCTTTTTGAAGCAATATTGAGATTTACTTAAGAACGTGGGGCCCAATAAATACCATCAATGGTGCCCAGTCCAAGAGATGGTGGATCCTATAGGTAAACACCACCTCATCATGCACTAAAACTTACTAAAAAAAAAAAAGATGTGAAGTTCACACATATAGAAAATGGACATTTTGTGAATACATATTACACGTATTGTAAAATAGATAGAGCTCATATGTAGAGTTTGTTTGATAAACTTTCCTACTACTTTGTTTAAATTAGAAGCAAATTGGTTGAACATTACTTCTACCTAAAATGGCAGAAAACGCACCTATCTTGGTGATGGACAGGACAGCTAGAGGGGATATGGAGGAGGCTGTTATTTTTTTTTTAATAGGTGTACTTTCACCAATTTGCTGATAATTCATTGAAAGTAGATGATCGGTACAATTGCTGCCAATGCATTTTTTAAAGCTGTATTGTCATGAGTCAAATTTGATCATGTTAGGTTCTTGCATAGGTCCTATAGCATTGATAAGTTTCCACCCTCTTTCCTACATACACACATCTCTCCTGCATACACACAACTCTACTATCACACACGCAATTTTCCAAAATACACACACAACTCTCCTCCATACACAAACACAGTTCTAACACATATAGCTTTTCTACAGCTTTGAAGTATGCACTTACACCTCTGTTACATACACGCACTGTTTTGCTACATACTTGTACACAGCTTTCTTACATACACCAACAGCTCTCTTATATACTCATGCAGCTCCACACACACAAACACTTATATATATATATATATATATGTACACTCATCCATCGTATACATTACCACATCTTGAAATTCCTTCCAGGAATGTGACTGATCACATGACCTGAAAGGTTCAATGGCTAATCAACAACTTTGTTTGATTGGGACCCTATCCATGCCACCTCACATATCAGGAGTGTCGTTCTTCTTTTCATAAAGAGGTCCAAGGGCTAGTCTTGCAGAAGTTTTTTCAGCTACACAGGATGCGCAACATCCGTGCAAGTCCTGGTGACTTTCTCCCCTGCACTGCACCGATCAGATAGATCAGTGTGGGGCAGGAGAAAGGAGAACAGTTCTTTCAGTGATCATGAAGGATGCTGTCAGTGTTTTCCTCCATCAGAATAAGCAGCCTCTAGACTGTAAGAAACACACACATTTTAACATCATTTTGATTGTCTAAAATTTACTGCAGCTAAAAATTACATTTGGTTTACAATGCATTTTGCCAGATATGTTGTCACTTGTCAAAGCTAAGAATTTTTCATGCTGGGTTTTTTTATGGCACATTTAGCACTGATAAGTTGTCACACTCTTGCTTAATATGTTAACATTCTGTCTGTAAACTGTATATGCATAGCTACCTTTTTGAAGCAATATTGAGATTTACTTAAGAACGTGGGGCCCAATAAATACCATCAATGGTGCCCAGTCCAAGAGATGGTGGATCCTATAGGTAAACACCACCTCATCATGCACTAAAACTTACTAAAAAAAAAAAAGATGTGAAGTTCACACATATAGAAAATGGACATTTTGTGAATACATATTACACGTATTGTAAAATAGATAGAGCTCATATGTAGAGTTTGTTTGATAAACTTTCCTACTACTTTGTTTAAATTAGAAGCAAATTGGTTGAACATTACTTCTACCTAAAATGGCAGAAAACGCACCTATCTTGGTGATGGACAGGACAGCTAGAGGGGATATGGAGGAGGCTGTTATTTTTTTTTTAATAGGTGTACTTTCACCAATTTGCTGATAATTCATTGAAAGTAGATGATCGGTACAATTGCTGCCAATGCATTTTTTAAAGCTGTATTGTCATGAGTCAAATTTGATCATGTTAGGTTCTTGCATAGGTCCTATAGCATTGATAAGTTTCCACCCTCTTTCCTACATACACACATCTCTCCTGCATACACACAACTCTACTACTATCACACACGCAATTTTCCAAAATACACACACAACTCTCCTCCATACACAAACACAGTTCTAACACATATAGCTTTTCTACAGCTTTGAAGTATGCACTTACACCTCTGTTACATACACGCACTGTTTTGCTACATACTTGTACACAGCTTTCTTACATACACCAACAGCTCTCTTATATACTCATGCAGCTCCACACACACAAACACTTATATATATATATATATATATGTACACTCATCCATCGTATACATTACCACATCTTGAAATTCCTTCCAGGAATGTGACTGATCACATGACCTGAAAGGTTCAATGGCTAATCAACAACTTTGTTTGATTGGGACCCTATCCATGCCACCTCACATATCAGGAGTGTCGTTCTTCTTTTCATAAAGAGGTCCAAGGGCTAGTCTTGCAGAAGTTTTTTCAGCTACACAGGATGCGCAACATCCGTGCAAGTCCTGGTGACTTTCTCCCCTGCACTGCACCGATCAGATAGATCAGTGTGGGGCAGGAGAAAGGAGAACAGTTCTTTCAGTGATCATGAAGGATGCTGTCAGTGTTTTCCTCCATCAGAATAAGCAGCCTCTAGACTGTAAGAAACACACACATTTTAACATCATTTTGATTGTCTAAAATTTACTGCAGCTAAAAATTACATTTGGTTTACAATGCATTTTGCCAGATATGTTGTCACTTGTCAAAGCTAAGAATTTTACATGCTGGGTTTTTTTATGGCACATTTAGCACTGATAAGTTGTCACACTCTTGCTTAATATGTTAACATTCTGTCTGTAAACTGTATATGCATAGCTACCTTTTTGAAGCAATATTGAGATTTACTTAAGAACGTGGGGCCCAATAAATACCATCAATGGTGCCCAGTCCAAGAGATGGTGGATCCTATAGGTAAACACCACCTCATCATGCACTAAAACTTACTAAAAAAAAAAAAGATGTGAAGTTCACACATATAGAAAATGGACATTTTGTGAATACATATTACACGTATTGTAAAATAGATAGAGCTCATATGTAGAGTTTGTTTGATAAACTTTCCTACTACTTTGTTTAAATTAGAAGCAAATTGGTTGAACATTACTTCTACCTAAAATGGCAGAAAACGCACCTATCTTGGTGATGGACAGGACAGCTAGAGGGGATATGGAGGAGGCTGTTATTTTTTTTTTAATAGGTGTACTTTCACCAATTTGCTGATAATTCATTGAAAGTAGATGATCGGTACAATTGCTGCCAATGCATTTTTTAAAGCTGTATTGTCATGAGTCAAATTTGATCATGTTAGGTTCTTGCATAGGTCCTATAGCATTGATAAGTTTCCACCCTCTTTCCTACATACACACATCTCTCCTGCATACACACAACTCTACTATCACACACGCAATTTTCCAAAATACACACACAACTCTCCTTCATACACAAACACAGTTCTAACACATATAGCTTTTCTACAGCTTTGAAGTATGCACTTACACCTCTGTTACATACACGCACTGTTTTGCTACATACTTGTACACAGCTTTCTTACATACACCAACAGCTCTCTTATATACTCATGCAGCTCCACACACACAAACACTTATATATATATATATATATATATGTACACTCATCCATCGTATACATTACCACATCTTGAAATTCCTTCCAGGAATGTGACTGATCACATGACCTGAAAGGTTCAATGGCTAATCAACAACTTTGTTTGATTGGGACCCTATCCATGCCACCTCACATATCAGGAGTGTCGTTCTTCTTTTCATAAAGAGGTCCAAGGGCTAGTCTTGCAGAAGTTTTTTCAGCTACACAGGATGCGCAACATCCGTGCAAGTCCTGGTGACTTTCTCCCCTGCACTGCACCGATCAGATAGATCAGTGTGGGGCAGGAGAAAGGAGAACAGTTCTTTCAGTGATCATGAAGGATGCTGTCAGTGTTTTCCTCCATCAGAATAAGCAGCCTCTAGACTGTAAGAAACACACACATTTTAACATCATTTTGATTGTCTAAAATTTACTGCAGCTAAAAATTACATTTGGTTTACAATGCATTTTGCCAGATATGTTGTCACTTGTCAAAGCTAAGAATTTTTCATGCTGGGTTTTTTTATGGCACATTTAGCACTGATAAGTTGTCACACTCTTGCTTAATATGTTAACATTCTGTCTGTAAACTGTATATGCATAGCTACCTTTTTGAAGCAATATTGAGATTTACTTAAGAACGTGGGGCCCAATAAATACCATCAATGGTGCCCAGTCCAAGAGATGGTGGATCCTATAGGTAAACACCACCTCATCATGCACTAAAACTTACTAAAAAAAAAAAAGATGTGAAGTTCACACATATAGAAAATGGACATTTTGTGAATACATATTACACGTATTGTAAAATAGATAGAGCTCATATGTAGAGTTTGTTTGATAAACTTTCCTACTACTTTGTTTAAATTAGAAGCAAATTGGTTGAACATTACTTCTACCTAAAATGGCAGAAAACGCACCTATCTTGGTGATGGACAGGACAGCTAGAGGGGATATGGAGGAGGCTGTTATTTTTTTTTTAATAGGTGTACTTTCACCAATTTGCTGATAATTCATTGAAAGTAGATGATCGGTACAATTGCTGCCAATGCATTTTTTAAAGCTGTATTGTCATGAGTCAAATTTGATCATGTTAGGTTCTTGCATAGGTCCTATAGCATTGATAAGTTTCCACCCTCTTTCCTACATACACACATCTCTCCTGCATACACACAACTCTACTATCACACACGCAATTTTCCAAAATACACACACAACTCTCCTCCATACACAAACACAGTTCTAACACATATAGCTTTTCTACAGCTTTGAAGTATGCACTTACACCTCTGTTACATACACGCACTGTTTTGCTACATACTTGTACACAGCTTTCTTACATACACCAACAGCTCTCTTATATACTCATGCAGCTCCACACACACAAACACTTATATATATATATATATATATATGTACACTCATCCATCGTATACATTACCACATCTTGAAATTCCTTCCAGGAATGTGACTGATCACATGACCTGAAAGGTTCAATGGCTAATCAACAACTTTGTTTGATTGGGACCCTATCCATGCCACCTCACATATCAGGAGTGTCGTTCTTCTTTTCATAAAGAGGTCCAAGGGCTAGTCTTGCAGAAGTTTTTTCAGCTACACAGGATGCGCAACATCCGTGCAAGTCCTGGTGACTTTCTCCCCTGCACTGCACCGATCAGATAGATCAGTGTGGGGCAGGAGAAAGGAGAACAGTTCTTTCAGTGATCATGAAGGATGCTGTCAGTGTTTTCCTCCATCAGAATAAGCAGCCTCTAGACTGTAAGAAACACACACATTTTAACATCATTTTGATTGTCTAAAATTTACTGCAGCTAAAAATTACATTTGGTTTACAATGCATTTTGCCAGATATGTTGTCACTTGTCAAAGCTAAGAATTTTTCATGCTGGGTTTTTTTATGGCACATTTAGCACTGATAAGTTGTCACACTCTTGCTTAATATGTTAACATTCTGTCTGTAAACTGTATATGCATAGCTACCTTTTTGAAGCAATATTGAGATTTACTTAAGAACGTGGGGCCCAATAAATACCATCAATGGTGCCCAGTCCAAGAGATGGTGGATCCTATAGGTAAACACCACCTCATCATGCACTAAAACTTACTAAAAAAAAAAAAGATGTGAAGTTCACACATATAGAAAATGGACATTTTGTGAATACATATTACACGTATTGTAAAATAGATAGAGCTCATATGTAGAGTTTGTTTGATAAACTTTCCTACTACTTTGTTTAAATTAGAAGCAAATTGGTTGAACATTACTTCTACCTAAAATGGCAGAAAACGCACCTATCTTGGTGATGGACAGGACAGCTAGAGGGGATATGGAGGAGGCTGTTATTTTTTTTTTAATAGGTGTACTTTCACCAATTTGCTGATAATTCATTGAAAGTAGATGATCGGTACAATTGCTGCCAATGCATTTTTTAAAGCTGTATTGTCATGAGTCAAATTTGATCATGTTAGGTTCTTGCATAGGTCCTATAGCATTGATAAGTTTCCACCCTCTTTCCTACATACACACATCTCTCCTGCATACACACAACTCTACTACTATCACACACGCAATTTTCCAAAATACACACACAACTCTCCTCCATACACAAACACAGTTCTAACACATATAGCTTTTCTACAGCTTTGAAGTATGCACTTACACCTCTGTTACATACACGCACTGTTTTGCTACATACTTGTACACAGCTTTCTTACATACACCAACAGCTCTCTTATATACTCATGCAGCTCCACACACACAAACACTTATATATATATATATATATATGTACACTCATCCATCGTATACATTACCACATCTTGAAATTCCTTCCAGGAATGTGACTGATCACATGACCTGAAAGGTTCAATGGCTAATCAACAACTTTGTTTGATTGGGACCCTATCCATGCCACCTCACATATCAGGAGTGTCGTTCTTCTTTTCATAAAGAGGTCCAAGGGCTAGTCTTGCAGAAGTTTTTTCAGCTACACAGGATGCGCAACATCCGTGCAAGTCCTGGTGACTTTCTCCCCTGCACTGCACCGATCAGATAGATCAGTGTGGGGCAGGAGAAAGGAGAACAGTTCTTTCAGTGATCATGAAGGATGCTGTCAGTGTTTTCCTCCATCAGAATAAGCAGCCTCTAGACTGTAAGAAACACACACATTTTAACATCATTTTGATTGTCTAAAATTTACTGCAGCTAAAAATTACATTTGGTTTACAATGCATTTTGCCAGATATGTTGTCACTTGTCAAAGCTAAGAATTTTTCATGCTGGGTTTTTTTATGGCACATTTAGCACTGATAAGTTGTCACACTCTTGCTTAATATGTTAACATTCTGTCTGTAAACTGTATATGCATAGCTACCTTTTTGAAGCAATATTGAGATTTACTTAAGAACGTGGGGCCCAATAAATACCATCAATGGTGCCCAGTCCAAGAGATGGTGGATCCTATAGGTAAACACCACCTCATCATGCACTAAAACTTACTAAAAAAAAAAAAGATGTGAAGTTCACACATATAGAAAATGGACATTTTGTGAATACATATTACACGTATTGTAAAATAGATAGAGCTCATATGTAGAGTTTGTTTGATAAACTTTCCTACTACTTTGTTTAAATTAGAAGCAAATTGGTTGAACATTACTTCTACCTAAAATGGCAGAAAACGCACCTATCTTGGTGATGGACAGGACAGCTAGAGGGGATATGGAGGAGGCTGTTATTTTTTTTTTAATAGGTGTACTTTCACCAATTTGCTGATAATTCATTGAAAGTAGATGATCGGTACAATTGCTGCCAATGCATTTTTTAAAGCTGTATTGTCATGAGTCAAATTTGATCATGTTAGGTTCTTGCATAGGTCCTATAGCATTGATAAGTTTCCACCCTCTTTCCTACATACACACATCTCTCCTGCATACACACAACTCTACTATCACACACGCAATTTTCCAAAATACACACACAACTCTCCTCCATACACAAACACAGTTCTAACACATATAGCTTTTCTACAGCTTTGAAGTATGCACTTACACCTCTGTTACATACACGCACTGTTTTGCTACATACTTGTACACAGCTTTCTTACATACACCAACAGCTCTCTTATATACTCATGCAGCTCCACACACACAAACACTTATATATATATATATATATATATATGTACACTCATCCATCGTATACATTACCACATCTTGAAATTCCTTCCAGGAATGTGACTGATCACATGACCTGAAAGGTTCAATGGCTAATCAACAACTTTGTTTGATTGGGACCCTATCCATGCCACCTCACATATCAGGAGTGTCGTTCTTCTTTTCATAAAGAGGTCCAAGGGCTAGTCTTGCAGAAGTTTTTTCAGCTACACAGGATGCGCAACATCCGTGCAAGTCCTGGTGACTTTCTCCCCTGCACTGCACCGATCAGATAGATCAGTGTGGGGCAGGAGAAAGGAGAACAGTTCTTTCAGTGATCATGAAGGATGCTGTCAGTGTTTTCCTCCATCAGAATAAGCAGCCTCTAGACTGTAAGAAACACACACATTTTAACATCATTTTGATTGTCTAAAATTTACTGCAGCTAAAAATTACATTTGGTTTACAATGCATTTTGCCAGATATGTTGTCACTTGTCAAAGCTAAGAATTTTTCATGCTGGGTTTTTTTATGGCACATTTAGCACTGATAAGTTGTCACACTCTTGCTTAATATGTTAACATTCTGTCTGTAAACTGTATATGCATAGCTACCTTTTTGAAGCAATATTGAGATTTACTTAAGAACGTGGGGCCCAATAAATACCATCAATGGTGCCCAGTCCAAGAGATGGTGGATCCTATAGGTAAACACCACCTCATCATGCACTAAAACTTACTAAAAAAAAAAAAGATGTGAAGTTCACACATATAGAAAATGGACATTTTGTGAATACATATTACACGTATTGTAAAATAGATAGAGCTCATATGTAGAGTTTGTTTGATAAACTTTCCTACTACTTTGTTTAAATTAGAAGCAAATTGGTTGAACATTACTTCTACCTAAAATGGCAGAAAACGCACCTATCTTGGTGATGGACAGGACAGCTAGAGGGGATATGGAGGAGGCTGTTATTTTTTTTTTAATAGGTGTACTTTCACCAATTTGCTGATAATTCATTGAAAGTAGATGATCGGTACAATTGCTGCCAATGCATTTTTTAAAGCTGTATTGTCATGAGTCAAATTTGATCATGTTAGGTTCTTGCATAGGTCCTATAGCATTGATAAGTTTCCACCCTCTTTCCTACATACACACATCTCTCCTGCATACACACAACTCTACTACTATCACACACGCAATTTTCCAAAATACACACACAACTCTCCTCCATACACAAACACAGTTCTAACACATATAGCTTTTCTACAGCTTTGAAGTATGCACTTACACCTCTGTTACATACACGCACTGTTTTGCTACATACTTGTACACAGCTTTCTTACATACACCAACAGCTCTCTTATATACTCATGCAGCTCCACACACACAAACACTTATATATATATATATATATATGTACACTCATCCATCGTATACATTACCACATCTTGAAATTCCTTCCAGGAATGTGACTGATCACATGACCTGAAAGGTTCAATGGCTAATCAACAACTTTGTTTGATTGGGACCCTATCCATGCCACCTCACATATCAGGAGTGTCGTTCTTCTTTTCATAAAGAGGTCCAAGGGCTAGTCTTGCAGAAGTTTTTTCAGCTACACAGGATGCGCAACATCCGTGCAAGTCCTGGTGACTTTCTCCCCTGCACTGCACCGATCAGATAGATCAGTGTGGGGCAGGAGAAAGGAGAACAGTTCTTTCAGTGATCATGAAGGATGCTGTCAGTGTTTTCCTCCATCAGAATAAGCAGCCTCTAGACTGTAAGAAACACACACATTTTAACATCATTTTGATTGTCTAAAATTTACTGCAGCTAAAAATTACATTTGGTTTACAATGCATTTTGCCAGATATGTTGTCACTTGTCAAAGCTAAGAATTTTACATGCTGGGTTTTTTTATGGCACATTTAGCACTGATAAGTTGTCACACTCTTGCTTAATATGTTAACATTCTGTCTGTAAACTGTATATGCATAGCTACCTTTTTGAAGCAATATTGAGATTTACTTAAGAACGTGGGGCCCAATAAATACCATCAATGGTGCCCAGTCCAAGAGATGGTGGATCCTATAGGTAAACACCACCTCATCATGCACTAAAACTTACTAAAAAAAAAAAAGATGTGAAGTTCACACATATAGAAAATGGACATTTTGTGAATACGTATTACACGTATTGTAAAATAGATAGAGCTCATATGTAGAGTTTGTTTGATAAACTTTCCTACTACTTTGTTTAAATTAGAAGCAAATTGGTTGAACATTACTTCTACCTAAAATGGCAGAAAACGCACCTATCTTGGTGATGGACAGGACAGCTAGAGGGGATATGGAGGAGGCTGTTATTTTTTTTTTAATAGGTGTACTTTCACCAATTTGCTGATAATTCATTGAAAGTAGATGATCGGTACAATTGCTGCCAATGCATTTTTTAAAGCTGTATTGTCATGAGTCAAATTTGATCATGTTAGGTTCTTGCATAGGTCCTATAGCATTGATAAGTTTCCACCCTCTTTCCTACATACACACATCTCTCCTGCATACACACAACTCTACTACTATCACACACGCAATTTTCCAAAATACACACACAACTCTCCTCCATACACAAACACAGTTCTAACACATATAGCTTTTCTACAGCTTTGAAGTATGCACTTACACCTCTGTTACATACACGCACTGTTTTGCTACATACTTGTACACAGCTTTCTTACATACACCAACAGCTCTCTTATATACTCATGCAGCTCCACACACACAAACACTTATATATATATATATATATATATATATATATATGTACACTCATCCATCGTATACATTACCACATCTTGAAATTCCTTCCAGGAATGTGACTGATCACATGACCTGAAAGGTTCAATGGCTAATCAACAACTTTGTTTGATTGGGACCCTATCCATGCCACCTCACATATCAGGAGTGTCGTTCTTCTTTTCATAAAGAGGTCCAAGGGCTAGTCTTGCAGAAGTTTTTTCAGCTACACAGGATGCGCAACATCCGTGCAAGTCCTGGTGACTTTCTCCCCTGCACTGCACCGATCAGATAGATCAGTGTGGGGCAGGAGAAAGGAGAACAGTTCTTTCAGTGATCATGAAGGATGCTGTCAGTGTTTTCCTCCATCAGAATAAGCAGCCTCTAGACTGTAAGAAACACACACATTTTAACATCATTTTGATTGTCTAAAATTTACTGCAGCTAAAAATTACATTTGGTTTACAATGCATTTTGCCAGATATGTTGTCACTTGTCAAAGCTAAGAATTTTACATGCTGGGTTTTTTTATGGCACATTTAGCACTGATAAGTTGTCACACTCTTGCTTAATATGTTAACATTCTGTCTGTAAACTGTATATGCATAGCTACCTTTTTGAAGCAATATTGAGATTTACTTAAGAACGTGGGGCCCAATAAATACCATCAATGGTGCCCAGTCCAAGAGATGGTGGATCCTATAGGTAAACACCACCTCATCATGCACTAAAACTTACTAAAAAAAAAAAAGATGTGAAGTTCACACATATAGAAAATGGACATTTTGTGAATACATATTACACGTATTGTAAAATAGATAGAGCTCATATGTAGAGTTTGTTTGATAAACTTTCCTACTACTTTGTTTAAATTAGAAGCAAATTGGTTGAACATTACTTCTACCTAAAATGGCAGAAAACGCACCTATCTTGGTGATGGACAGGACAGCTAGAGGGGATATGGAGGAGGCTGTTATTTTTTTTTTAATAGGTGTACTTTCACCAATTTGCTGATAATTCATTGAAAGTAGATGATCGGTACAATTGCTGCCAATGCATTTTTTAAAGCTGTATTGTCATGAGTCAAATTTGATCATGTTAGGTTCTTGCATAGGTCCTATAGCATTGATAAGTTTCCACCCTCTTTCCTACATACACACATCTCTCCTGCATACACACAACTCTACTACTATCACACACGCAATTTTCCAAAATACACACACAACTCTCCTCCATACACAAACACAGTTCTAACACATATAGCTTTTCTACAGCTTTGAAGTATGCACTTACACCTCTGTTACATACACGCACTGTTTTGCTACATACTTGTACACAGCTTTCTTACATACACCAACAGCTCTCTTATATACTCATGCAGCTCCACACACACAAACACTTATATATATATATATATATATATATGTACACTCATCCATCGTATACATTACCACATCTTGAAATTCCTTCCAGGAATGTGACTGATCACATGACCTGAAAGGTTCAATGGCTAATCAACAACTTTGTTTGATTGGGACCCTATCCATGCCACCTCACATATCAGGAGTGTCGTTCTTCTTTTCATAAAGAGGTCCAAGGGCTAGTCTTGCAGAAGTTTTTTCAGCTACACAGGATGCGCAACATCCGTGCAAGTCCTGGTGACTTTCTCCCCTGCACTGCACCGATCAGATAGATCAGTGTGGGGCAGGAGAAAGGAGAACAGTTCTTTCAGTGATCATGAAGGATGCTGTCAGTGTTTTCCTCCATCAGAATAAGCAGCCTCTAGACTGTAAGAAACACACACATTTTAACATCATTTTGATTGTCTAAAATTTACTGCAGCTAAAAATTACATTTGGTTTACAATGCATTTTGCCAGATATGTTGTCACTTGTCAAAGCTAAGAATTTTACATGCTGGGTTTTTTTATGGCACATTTAGCACTGATAAGTTGTCACACTCTTGCTTAATATGTTAACATTCTGTCTGTAAACTGTATATGCATAGCTACCTTTTTGAAGCAATATTGAGATTTACTTAAGAACGTGGGGCCCAATAAATACCATCAATGGTGCCCAGTCCAAGAGATGGTGGATCCTATAGGTAAACACCACCTCATCATGCACTAAAACTTACTAAAAAAAAAAAAGATGTGAAGTTCACACATATAGAAAATGGACATTTTGTGAATACATATTACACGTATTGTAAAATAGATAGAGCTCATATGTAGAGTTTGTTTGATAAACTTTCCTACTACTTTGTTTAAATTAGAAGCAAATTGGTTGAACATTACTTCTACCTAAAATGGCAGAAAACGCACCTATCTTGGTGATGGACAGGACAGCTAGAGGGGATATGGAGGAGGCTGTTATTTTTTTTTTAATAGGTGTACTTTCACCAATTTGCTGATAATTCATTGAAAGTAGATGATCGGTACAATTGCTGCCAATGCATTTTTTAAAGCTGTATTGTCATGAGTCAAATTTGATCATGTTAGGTTCTTGCATAGGTCCTATAGCATTGATAAGTTTCCACCCTCTTTCCTACATACACACATCTCTCCTGCATACACACAACTCTACTACTATCACACACGCAATTTTCCAAAATACACACACAACTCTCCTCCATACACAAACACAGTTCTAACACATATAGCTTTTCTACAGCTTTGAAGTATGCACACACCTCTGTTACATACACGCACTGTTTTGCTACATACTTGTACACAGCTTTCTTACATACACCAACAGCTCTCTTATATACTCATGCAGCTCCACACACACAAACACTTATATATATATATATATATATATATATATGTACACTCATCCATCGTATACATTACCACATCTTGAAATTCCTTCCAGGAATGTGACTGATCACATGACCTGAAAGGTTCAATGGCTAATCAACAACTTTGTTTGATTGGGACCCTATCCATGCCACCTCACATATCAGGAGTGTCGTTCTTCTTTTCATAAAGAGGTCCAAGGGCTAGTCTTGCAGAAGTTTTTTCAGCTACACAGGATGCGCAACATCCGTGCAAGTCCTGGTGACTTTCTCCCCTGCACTGCACCGATCAGATAGATCAGTGTGGGGCAGGAGAAAGGAGAACAGTTCTTTCAGTGATCATGAAGGATGCTGTCAGTGTTTTCCTCCATCAGAATAAGCAGCCTCTAGACTGTAAGAAACACACACATTTTAACATCATTTTGATTGTCTAAAATTTACTGCAGCTAAAAATTACATTTGGTTTACAATGCATTTTGCCAGATATGTTGTCACTTGTCAAAGCTAAGAATTTTACATGCTGGGTTTTTTTATGGCACATTTAGCACTGATAAGTTGTCACACTCTTGCTTAATATGTTAACATTCTGTCTGTAAACTGTATATGCATAGCTACCTTTTTGAAGCAATATTGAGATTTACTTAAGAACGTGGGGCCCAATAAATACCATCAATGGTGCCCAGTCCAAGAGATGGTGGATCCTATAGGTAAACACCACCTCATCATGCACTAAAACTTACTAAAAAAAAAAAAGATGTGAAGTTCACACATATAGAAAATGGACATTTTGTGAATACATATTACACGTATTGTAAAATAGATAGAGCTCATATGTAGAGTTTGTTTGATAAACTTTCCTACTACTTTGTTTAAATTAGAAGCAAATTGGTTGAACATTACTTCTACCTAAAATGGCAGAAAACGCACCTATCTTGGTGATGGACAGGACAGCTAGAGGGGATATGGAGGAGGCTGTTATTTTTTTTTTAATAGGTGTACTTTCACCAATTTGCTGATAATTCATTGAAAGTAGATGATCGGTACAATTGCTGCCAATGCATTTTTTAAAGCTGTATTGTCATGAGTCAAATTTGATCATGTTAGGTTCTTGCATAGGTCCTATAGCATTGATAAGTTTCCACCCTCTTTCCTACATACACACATCTCTCCTGCATACACACAACTCTACTACTATCACACACGCAATTTTCCAAAATACACACACAACTCTCCTCCATACACAAACACAGTTCTAACACATATAGCTTTTCTACAGCTTTGAAGTATGCACTTACACCTCTGTTACATACACGCACTGTTTTGCTACATACTTGTACACAGCTTTCTTACATACACCAACAGCTCTCTTATATACTCATGCAGCTCCACACACACAAACACTTATATATATATATATATATATATATGTACACTCATCCATCGTATACATTACCACATCTTGAAATTCCTTCCAGGAATGTGACTGATCACATGACCTGAAAGGTTCAATGGCTAATCAACAACTTTGTTTGATTGGGACCCTATCCATGCCACCTCACATATCAGGAGTGTCGTTCTTCTTTTCATAAAGAGGTCCAAGGGCTAGTCTTGCAGAAGTTTTTTCAGCTACACAGGATGCGCAACATCCGTGCAAGTCCTGGTGACTTTCTCCCCTGCACTGCACCGATCAGATAGATCAGTGTGGGGCAGGAGAAAGGAGAACAGTTCTTTCAGTGATCATGAAGGATGCTGTCAGTGTTTTCCTCCATCAGAATAAGCAGCCTCTAGACTGTAAGAAACACACACATTTTAACATCATTTTGATTGTCTAAAATTTACTGCAGCTAAAAATTACATTTGGTTTACAATGCATTTTGCCAGATATGTTGTCACTTGTCAAAGCTAAGAATTTTACATGCTGGGTTTTTTTATGGCACATTTAGCACTGATAAGTTGTCACACTCTTGCTTAATATGTTAACATTCTGTCTGTAAACTGTATATGCATAGCTACCTTTTTGAAGCAATATTGAGATTTACTTAAGAACGTGGGGCCCAATAAATACCATCAATGGTGCCCAGTCCAAGAGATGGTGGATCCTATAGGTAAACACCACCTCATCATGCACTAAAACTTACTAAAAAAAAAAAAGATGTGAAGTTCACACATATAGAAAATGGACATTTTGTGAATACATATTACACGTATTGTAAAATAGATAGAGCTCATATGTAGAGTTTGTTTGATAAACTTTCCTACTACTTTGTTTAAATTAGAAGCAAATTGGTTGAACATTACTTCTACCTAAAATGGCAGAAAACGCACCTATCTTGGTGATGGACAGGACAGCTAGAGGGGATATGGAGGAGGCTGTTATTTTTTTTTTAATAGGTGTACTTTCACCAATTTGCTGATAATTCATTGAAAGTAGATGATCGGTACAATTGCTGCCAATGCATTTTTTAAAGCTGTATTGTCATGAGTCAAATTTGATCATGTTAGGTTCTTGCATAGGTCCTATAGCATTGATAAGTTTCCACCCTCTTTCCTACATACACACATCTCTCCTGCATACACACAACTCTACTACTATCACACACGCAATTTTCCAAAATACACACACAACTCTCCTCCATACACAAACACAGTTCTAACACATATAGCTTTTCTACAGCTTTGAAGTATGCACACACCTCTGTTACATACACGCACTGTTTTGCTACATACTTGTACACAGCTTTCTTACATACACCAACAGCTCTCTTATATACTCATGCAGCTCCACACACACAAACACTTATATATATATATATATATATATATATGTACACTCATCCATCGTATACATTACCACATCTTGAAATTCCTTCCAGGAATGTGACTGATCACATGACCTGAAAGGTTCAATGGCTAATCAACAACTTTGTTTGATTGGGACCCTATCCATGCCACCTCACATATCAGGAGTGTCGTTCTTCTTTTCATAAAGAGGTCCAAGGGCTAGTCTTGCAGAAGTTTTTTCAGCTACACAGGATGCGCAACATCCGTGCAAGTCCTGGTGACTTTCTCCCCTGCACTGCACCGATCAGATAGATCAGTGTGGGGCAGGAGAAAGGAGAACAGTTCTTTCAGTGATCATGAAGGATGCTGTCAGTGTTTTCCTCCATCAGAATAAGCAGCCTCTAGACTGTAAGAAACACACACATTTTAACATCATTTTGATTGTCTAAAATTTACTGCAGCTAAAAATTACATTTGGTTTACAATGCATTTTGCCAGATATGTTGTCACTTGTCAAAGCTAAGAATTTTACATGCTGGGTTTTTTTATGGCACATTTAGCACTGATAAGTTGTCACACTCTTGCTTAATATGTTAACATTCTGTCTGTAAACTGTATATGCATAGCTACCTTTTTGAAGCAATATTGAGATTTACTTAAGAACGTGGGGCCCAATAAATACCATCAATGGTGCCCAGTCCAAGAGATGGTGGATCCTATAGGTAAACACCACCTCATC
Source organism: Phyllobates terribilis (assembly GCF_046119375.1). NCBI lineage: Eukaryota > Metazoa > Chordata > Amphibia > Anura > Dendrobatidae > Phyllobates > Phyllobates terribilis. The sequence continues at coordinate 237,409 of NW_027364296.1, forward strand.
ATGCACTAAAACTTACTAAAAAAAAAAAAGATGTGAAGTTCACACATATAGAAAATGGACATTTTGTGAATACATATTACACGTATTGTAAAATAGATAGAGCTCATATGTAGAGTTTGTTTGATAAACTTTCCTACTACTTTGTTTAAATTAGAAGCAAATTGGTTGAACATTACTTCTACCTAAAATGGCAGAAAACGCACCTATCTTGGTGATGGACAGGACAGCTAGAGGGGATATGGAGGAGGCTGTTATTTTTTTTTTAATAGGTGTACTTTCACCAATTTGCTGATAATTCATTGAAAGTAGATGATCGGTACAATTGCTGCCAATGCATTTTTTAAAGCTGTATTGTCATGAGTCAAATTTGATCATGTTAGGTTCTTGCATAGGTCCTATAGCATTGATAAGTTTCCACCCTCTTTCCTACATACACACATCTCTCCTGCATACACACAACTCTACTACTATCACACACGCAATTTTCCAAAATACACACACAACTCTCCTCCATACACAAACACAGTTCTAACACATATAGCTTTTCTACAGCTTTGAAGTATGCACTTACACCTCTGTTACATACACGCACTGTTTTGCTACATACTTGTACACAGCTTTCTTACATACACCAACAGCTCTCTTATATACTCATGCAGCTCCACACACACAAACACTTATATATATATATATATATATATATGTACACTCATCCATCGTATACATTACCACATCTTGAAATTCCTTCCAGGAATGTGACTGATCACATGACCTGAAAGGTTCAATGGCTAATCAACAACTTTGTTTGATTGGGACCCTATCCATGCCACCTCACATATCAGGAGTGTCGTTCTTCTTTTCATAAAGAGGTCCAAGGGCTAGTCTTGCAGAAGTTTTTTCAGCTACACAGGATGCGCAACATCCGTGCAAGTCCTGGTGACTTTCTCCCCTGCACTGCACCGATCAGATAGATCAGTGTGGGGCAGGAGAAAGGAGAACAGTTCTTTCAGTGATCATGAAGGATGCTGTCAGTGTTTTCCTCCATCAGAATAAGCAGCCTCTAGACTGTAAGAAACACACACATTTTAACATCATTTTGATTGTCTAAAATTTACTGCAGCTAAAAATTACATTTGGTTTACAATGCATTTTGCCAGATATGTTGTCACTTGTCAAAGCTAAGAATTTTACATGCTGGGTTTTTTTATGGCACATTTAGCACTGATAAGTTGTCACACTCTTGCTTAATATGTTAACATTCTGTCTGTAAACTGTATATGCATAGCTACCTTTTTGAAGCAATATTGAGATTTACTTAAGAACGTGGGGCCCAATAAATACCATCAATGGTGCCCAGTCCAAGAGATGGTGGATCCTATAGGTAAACACCACCTCATCATGCACTAAAACTTACTAAAAAAAAAAAAGATGTGAAGTTCACACATATAGAAAATGGACATTTTGTGAATACATATTACACGTATTGTAAAATAGATAGAGCTCATATGTAGAGTTTGTTTGATAAACTTTCCTACTACTTTGTTTAAATTAGAAGCAAATTGGTTGAACATTACTTCTACCTAAAATGGCAGAAAACGCACCTATCTTGGTGATGGACAGGACAGCTAGAGGGGATATGGAGGAGGCTGTTATTTTTTTTTTAATAGGTGTACTTTCACCAATTTGCTGATAATTCATTGAAAGTAGATGATCGGTACAATTGCTGCCAATGCATTTTTTAAAGCTGTATTGTCATGAGTCAAATTTGATCATGTTAGGTTCTTGCATAGGTCCTATAGCATTGATAAGTTTCCACCCTCTTTCCTACATACACACATCTCTCCTGCATACACACAACTCTACTACTATCACACACGCAATTTTCCAAAATACACACACAACTCTCCTCCATACACAAACACAGTTCTAACACATATAGCTTTTCTACAGCTTTGAAGTATGCACACACCTCTGTTACATACACGCACTGTTTTGCTACATACTTGTACACAGCTTTCTTACATACACCAACAGCTCTCTTATATACTCATGCAGCTCCACACACACAAACACTTATATATATATATATATATATATATATATGTACACTCATCCATCGTATACATTACCACATCTTGAAATTCCTTCCAGGAATGTGACTGATCACATGACCTGAAAGGTTCAATGGCTAATCAACAACTTTGTTTGATTGGGACCCTATCCATGCCACCTCACATATCAGGAGTGTCGTTCTTCTTTTCATAAAGAGGTCCAAGGGCTAGTCTTGCAGAAGTTTTTTCAGCTACACAGGATGCGCAACATCCGTGCAAGTCCTGGTGACTTTCTCCCCTGCACTGCACCGATCAGATAGATCAGTGTGGGGCAGGAGAAAGGAGAACAGTTCTTTCAGTGATCATGAAGGATGCTGTCAGTGTTTTCCTCCATCAGAATAAGCAGCCTCTAGACTGTAAGAAACACACACATTTTAACATCATTTTGATTGTCTAAAATTTACTGCAGCTAAAAATTACATTTGGTTTACAATGCATTTTGCCAGATATGTTGTCACTTGTCAAAGCTAAGAATTTTACATGCTGGGTTTTTTTATGGCACATTTAGCACTGATAAGTTGTCACACTCTTGCTTAATATGTTAACATTCTGTCTGTAAACTGTATATGCATAGCTACCTTTTTGAAGCAATATTGAGATTTACTTAAGAACGTGGGGCCCAATAAATACCATCAATGGTGCCCAGTCCAAGAGATGGTGGATCCTATAGGTAAACACCACCTCATCATGCACTAAAACTTACTAAAAAAAAAAAAGATGTGAAGTTCACACATATAGAAAATGGACATTTTGTGAATACATATTACACGTATTGTAAAATAGATAGAGCTCATATGTAGAGTTTGTTTGATAAACTTTCCTACTACTTTGTTTAAATTAGAAGCAAATTGGTTGAACATTACTTCTACCTAAAATGGCAGAAAACGCACCTATCTTGGTGATGGACAGGACAGCTAGAGGGGATATGGAGGAGGCTGTTATTTTTTTTTTAATAGGTGTACTTTCACCAATTTGCTGATAATTCATTGAAAGTAGATGATCGGTACAATTGCTGCCAATGCATTTTTTAAAGCTGTATTGTCATGAGTCAAATTTGATCATGTTAGGTTCTTGCATAGGTCCTATAGCATTGATAAGTTTCCACCCTCTTTCCTACATACACACATCTCTCCTGCATACACACAACTCTACTACTATCACACACGCAATTTTCCAAAATACACACACAACTCTCCTCCATACACAAACACAGTTCTAACACATATAGCTTTTCTACAGCTTTGAAGTATGCACACACCTCTGTTACATACACGCACTGTTTTGCTACATACTTGTACACAGCTTTCTTACATACACCAACAGCTCTCTTATATACTCATGCAGCTCCACACACACAAACACTTATATATATATATATATATATATATGTACACTCATCCATCGTATACATTACCACATCTTGAAATTCCTTCCAGGAATGTGACTGATCACATGACCTGAAAGGTTCAATGGCTAATCAACAACTTTGTTTGATTGGGACCCTATCCATGCCACCTCACATATCAGGAGTGTCGTTCTTCTTTTCATAAAGAGGTCCAAGGGCTAGTCTTGCAGAAGTTTTTTCAGCTACACAGGATGCGCAACATCCGTGCAAGTCCTGGTGACTTTCTCCCCTGCACTGCACCGATCAGATAGATCAGTGTGGGGCAGGAGAAAGGAGAACAGTTCTTTCAGTGATCATGAAGGATGCTGTCAGTGTTTTCCTCCATCAGAATAAGCAGCCTCTAGACTGTAAGAAACACACACATTTTAACATCATTTTGATTGTCTAAAATTTACTGCAGCTAAAAATTACATTTGGTTTACAATGCATTTTGCCAGATATGTTGTCACTTGTCAAAGCTAAGAATTTTACATGCTGGGTTTTTTTATGGCACATTTAGCACTGATAAGTTGTCACACTCTTGCTTAATATGTTAACATTCTGTCTGTAAACTGTATATGCATAGCTACCTTTTTGAAGCAATATTGAGATTTACTTAAGAACGTGGGGCCCAATAAATACCATCAATGGTGCCCAGTCCAAGAGATGGTGGATCCTATAGGTAAACACCACCTCATCATGCACTAAAACTTACTAAAAAAAAAAAAGATGTGAAGTTCACACATATAGAAAATGGACATTTTGTGAATACATATTACACGTATTGTAAAATAGATAGAGCTCATATGTAGAGTTTGTTTGATAAACTTTCCTACTACTTTGTTTAAATTAGAAGCAAATTGGTTGAACATTACTTCTACCTAAAATGGCAGAAAACGCACCTATCTTGGTGATGGACAGGACAGCTAGAGGGGATATGGAGGAGGCTGTTATTTTTTTTTTAATAGGTGTACTTTCACCAATTTGCTGATAATTCATTGAAAGTAGATGATCGGTACAATTGCTGCCAATGCATTTTTTAAAGCTGTATTGTCATGAGTCAAATTTGATCATGTTAGGTTCTTGCATAGGTCCTATAGCATTGATAAGTTTCCACCCTCTTTCCTACATACACACATCTCTCCTGCATACACACAACTCTACTACTATCACACACGCAATTTTCCAAAATACACACACAACTCTCCTCCATACACAAACACAGTTCTAACACATATAGCTTTTCTACAGCTTTGAAGTATGCACACACCTCTGTTACATACACGCACTGTTTTGCTACATACTTGTACACAGCTTTCTTACATACACCAACAGCTCTCTTATATACTCATGCAGCTCCACACACACAAACACTTATATATATATATATATATATATGTACACTCATCCATCGTATACATTACCACATCTTGAAATTCCTTCCAGGAATGTGACTGATCACATGACCTGAAAGGTTCAATGGCTAATCAACAACTTTGTTTGATTGGGACCCTATCCATGCCACCTCACATATCAGGAGTGTCGTTCTTCTTTTCATAAAGAGGTCCAAGGGCTAGTCTTGCAGAAGTTTTTTCAGCTACACAGGATGCGCAACATCCGTGCAAGTCCTGGTGACTTTCTCCCCTGCACTGCACCGATCAGATAGATCAGTGTGGGGCAGGAGAAAGGAGAACAGTTCTTTCAGTGATCATGAAGGATGCTGTCAGTGTTTTCCTCCATCAGAATAAGCAGCCTCTAGACTGTAAGAAACACACACATTTTAACATCATTTTGATTGTCTAAAATTTACTGCAGCTAAAAATTACATTTGGTTTACAATGCATTTTGCCAGATATGTTGTCACTTGTCAAAGCTAAGAATTTTACATGCTGGGTTTTTTTATGGCACATTTAGCACTGATAAGTTGTCACACTCTTGCTTAATATGTTAACATTCTGTCTGTAAACTGTATATGCATAGCTACCTTTTTGAAGCAATATTGAGATTTACTTAAGAACGTGGGGCCCAATAAATACCATCAATGGTGCCCAGTCCAAGAGATGGTGGATCCTATAGGTAAACACCACCTCATCATGCACTAAAACTTACTAAAAAAAAAAAAGATGTGAAGTTCACACATATAGAAAATGGACATTTTGTGAATACATATTACACGTATTGTAAAATAGATAGAGCTCATATGTAGAGTTTGTTTGATAAACTTTCCTACTACTTTGTTTAAATTAGAAGCAAATTGGTTGAACATTACTTCTACCTAAAATGGCAGAAAACGCACCTATCTTGGTGATGGACAGGACAGCTAGAGGGGATATGGAGGAGGCTGTTATTTTTTTTTTAATAGGTGTACTTTCACCAATTTGCTGATAATTCATTGAAAGTAGATGATCGGTACAATTGCTGCCAATGCATTTTTTAAAGCTGTATTGTCATGAGTCAAATTTGATCATGTTAGGTTCTTGCATAGGTCCTATAGCATTGATAAGTTTCCACCCTCTTTCCTACATACACACATCTCTCCTGCATACACACAACTCTACTACTATCACACACGCAATTTTCCAAAATACACACACAACTCTCCTCCATACACAAACACAGTTCTAACACATATAGCTTTTCTACAGCTTTGAAGTATGCACACACCTCTGTTACATACACGCACTGTTTTGCTACATACTTGTACACAGCTTTCTTACATACACCAACAGCTCTCTTATATACTCATGCAGCTCCACACACACAAACACTTATATATATATATATATATATATGTACACTCATCCATCGTATACATTACCACATCTTGAAATTCCTTCCAGGAATGTGACTGATCACATGACCTGAAAGGTTCAATGGCTAATCAACAACTTTGTTTGATTGGGACCCTATCCATGCCACCTCACATATCAGGAGTGTCGTTCTTCTTTTCATAAAGAGGTCCAAGGGCTAGTCTTGCAGAAGTTTTTTCAGCTACACAGGATGCGCAACATCCGTGCAAGTCCTGGTGACTTTCTCCCCTGCACTGCACCGATCAGATAGATCAGTGTGGGGCAGGAGAAAGGAGAACAGTTCTTTCAGTGATCATGAAGGATGCTGTCAGTGTTTTCCTCCATCAGAATAAGCAGCCTCTAGACTGTAAGAAACACACACATTTTAACATCATTTTGATTGTCTAAAATTTACTGCAGCTAAAAATTACATTTGGTTTACAATGCATTTTGCCAGATATGTTGTCACTTGTCAAAGCTAAGAATTTTACATGCTGGGTTTTTTTATGGCACATTTAGCACTGATAAGTTGTCACACTCTTGCTTAATATGTTAACATTCTGTCTGTAAACTGTATATGCATAGCTACCTTTTTGAAGCAATATTGAGATTTACTTAAGAACGTGGGGCCCAATAAATACCATCAATGGTGCCCAGTCCAAGAGATGGTGGATCCTATAGGTAAACACCACCTCATCATGCACTAAAACTTACTAAAAAAAAAAAAGATGTGAAGTTCACACATATAGAAAATGGACATTTTGTGAATACATATTACACGTATTGTAAAATAGATAGAGCTCATATGTAGAGTTTGTTTGATAAACTTTCCTACTACTTTGTTTAAATTAGAAGCAAATTGGTTGAACATTACTTCTACCTAAAATGGCAGAAAACGCACCTATCTTGGTGATGGACAGGACAGCTAGAGGGGATATGGAGGAGGCTGTTATTTTTTTTTTAATAGGTGTACTTTCACCAATTTGCTGATAATTCATTGAAAGTAGATGATCGGTACAATTGCTGCCAATGCATTTTTTAAAGCTGTATTGTCATGAGTCAAATTTGATCATGTTAGGTTCTTGCATAGGTCCTATAGCATTGATAAGTTTCCACCCTCTTTCCTACATACACACATCTCTCCTGCATACACACAACTCTACTACTATCACACACGCAATTTTCCAAAATACACACACAACTCTCCTCCATACACAAACACAGTTCTAACACATATAGCTTTTCTACAGCTTTGAAGTATGCACTTACACCTCTGTTACATACACGCACTGTTTTGCTACATACTTGTACACAGCTTTCTTACATACACCAACAGCTCTCTTATATACTCATGCAGCTCCACACACACAAACACTTATATATATATATATATATATATGTACACTCATCCATCGTATACATTACCACATCTTGAAATTCCTTCCAGGAATGTGACTGATCACATGACCTGAAAGGTTCAATGGCTAATCAACAACTTTGTTTGATTGGGACCCTATCCATGCCACCTCACATATCAGGAGTGTCGTTCTTCTTTTCATAAAGAGGTCCAAGGGCTAGTCTTGCAGAAGTTTTTTCAGCTACACAGGATGCGCAACATCCGTGCAAGTCCTGGTGACTTTCTCCCCTGCACTGCACCGATCAGATAGATCAGTGTGGGGCAGGAGAAAGGAACAGTTCTTTCAGTGATCATGAAGGATGCTGTCAGTGTTTTCCTCCATCAGAATAAGCAGCCTCTAGACTGTAAGAAACACACACATTTTAACATCATTTTGATTGTCTAAAATTTACTGCAGCTAAAAATTACATTTGGTTTACAATGCATTTTGCCAGATATGTTGTCACTTGTCAAAGCTAAGAATTTTACATGCTGGGTTTTTTTATGGCACATTTAGCACTGATAAGTTGTCACACTCTTGCTTAATATGTTAACATTCTGTCTGTAAACTGTATATGCATAGCTACCTTTTTGAAGCAATATTGAGATTTACTTAAGAACGTGGGGCCCAATAAATACCATCAATGGTGCCCAGTCCAAGAGATGGTGGATCCTATAGGTAAACACCACCTCATCATGCACTAAAACTTACTAAAAAAAAAAAAGATGTGAAGTTCACACATATAGAAAATGGACATTTTGTGAATACATATTACACGTATTGTAAAATAGATAGAGCTCATATGTAGAGTTTGTTTGATAAACTTTCCTACTACTTTGTTTAAATTAGAAGCAAATTGGTTGAACATTACTTCTACCTAAAATGGCAGAAAACGCACCTATCTTGGTGATGGACAGGACAGCTAGAGGGGATATGGAGGAGGCTGTTATTTTTTTTTTAATAGGTGTACTTTCACCAATTTGCTGATAATTCATTGAAAGTAGATGATCGGTACAATTGCTGCCAATGCATTTTTTAAAGCTGTATTGTCATGAGTCAAATTTGATCATGTTAGGTTCTTGCATAGGTCCTATAGCATTGATAAGTTTCCACCCTCTTTCCTACATACACACATCTCTCCTGCATACACACAACTCTACTACTATCACACACGCAATTTTCCAAAATACACACACAACTCTCCTCCATACACAAACACAGTTCTAACACATATAGCTTTTCTACAGCTTTGAAGTATGCACTTACACCTCTGTTACATACACGCACTGTTTTGCTACATACTTGTACACAGCTTTCTTACATACACCAACAGCTCTCTTATATACTCATGCAGCTCCACACACACAAACACTTATATATATATATATATATATATGTACACTCATCCATCGTATACATTACCACATCTTGAAATTCCTTCCAGGAATGTGACTGATCACATGACCTGAAAGGTTCAATGGCTAATCAACAACTTTGTTTGATTGGGACCCTATCCATGCCACCTCACATATCAGGAGTGTCGTTCTTCTTTTCATAAAGAGGTCCAAGGGCTAGTCTTGCAGAAGTTTTTTCAGCTACACAGGATGCGCAACATCCGTGCAAGTCCTGGTGACTTTCTCCCCTGCACTGCACCGATCAGATAGATCAGTGTGGGGCAGGAGAAAGGAGAACAGTTCTTTCAGTGATCATGAAGGATGCTGTCAGTGTTTTCCTCCATCAGAATAAGCAGCCTCTAGACTGTAAGAAACACACACATTTTAACATCATTTTGATTGTCTAAAATTTACTGCAGCTAAAAATTACATTTGGTTTACAATGCATTTTGCCAGATATGTTGTCACTTGTCAAAGCTAAGAATTTTACATGCTGGGTTTTTTTATGGCACATTTAGCACTGATAAGTTGTCACACTCTTGCTTAATATGTTAACATTCTGTCTGTAAACTGTATATGCATAGCTACCTTTTTGAAGCAATATTGAGATTTACTTAAGAACGTGGGGCCCAATAAATACCATCAATGGTGCCCAGTCCAAGAGATGGTGGATCCTATAGGTAAACACCACCTCATCATGCACTAAAACTTACTAAAAAAAAAAAAGATGTGAAGTTCACACATATAGAAAATGGACATTTTGTGAATACATATTACACGTATTGTAAAATAGATAGAGCTCATATGTAGAGTTTGTTTGATAAACTTTCCTACTACTTTGTTTAAATTAGAAGCAAATTGGTTGAACATTACTTCTACCTAAAATGGCAGAAAACGCACCTATCTTGGTGATGGACAGGACAGCTAGAGGGGATATGGAGGAGGCTGTTATTTTTTTTTTAATAGGTGTACTTTCACCAATTTGCTGATAATTCATTGAAAGTAGATGATCGGTACAATTGCTGCCAATGCATTTTTTAAAGCTGTATTGTCATGAGTCAAATTTGATCATGTTAGGTTCTTGCATAGGTCCTATAGCATTGATAAGTTTCCACCCTCTTTCCTACATACACACATCTCTCCTGCATACACACAACTCTACTACTATCACACACGCAATTTTCCAAAATACACACACAACTCTCCTCCATACACAAACACAGTTCTAACACATATAGCTTTTCTACAGCTTTGAAGTATGCACACACCTCTGTTACATACACGCACTGTTTTGCTACATACTTGTACACAGCTTTCTTACATACACCAACAGCTCTCTTATATACTCATGCAGCTCCACACACACAAACACTTATATATATATATATATATATATATATATGTACACTCATCCATCGTATACATTACCACATCTTGAAATTCCTTCCAGGAATGTGACTGATCACATGACCTGAAAGGTTCAATGGCTAATCAACAACTTTGTTTGATTGGGACCCTATCCATGCCACCTCACATATCAGGAGTGTCGTTCTTCTTTTCATAAAGAGGTCCAAGGGCTAGTCTTGCAGAAGTTTTTTCAGCTACACAGGATGCGCAACATCCGTGCAAGTCCTGGTGACTTTCTCCCCTGCACTGCACCGATCAGATAGATCAGTGTGGGGCAGGAGAAAGGAGAACAGTTCTTTCAGTGATCATGAAGGATGCTGTCAGTGTTTTCCTCCATCAGAATAAGCAGCCTCTAGACTGTAAGAAACACACACATTTTAACATCATTTTGATTGTCTAAAATTTACTGCAGCTAAAAATTACATTTGGTTTACAATGCATTTTGCCAGATATGTTGTCACTTGTCAAAGCTAAGAATTTTACATGCTGGGTTTTTTTATGGCACATTTAGCACTGATAAGTTGTCACACTCTTGCTTAATATGTTAACATTCTGTCTGTAAACTGTATATGCATAGCTACCTTTTTGAAGCAATATTGAGATTTACTTAAGAACGTGGGGCCCAATAAATACCATCAATGGTGCCCAGTCCAAGAGATGGTGGATCCTATAGGTAAACACCACCTCATCATGCACTAAAACTTACTAAAAAAAAAAAAGATGTGAAGTTCACACATATAGAAAATGGACATTTTGTGAATACATATTACACGTATTGTAAAATAGATAGAGCTCATATGTAGAGTTTGTTTGATAAACTTTCCTACTACTTTGTTTAAATTAGAAGCAAATTGGTTGAACATTACTTCTACCTAAAATGGCAGAAAACGCACCTATCTTGGTGATGGACAGGACAGCTAGAGGGGATATGGAGGAGGCTGTTATTTTTTTTTTAATAGGTGTACTTTCACCAATTTGCTGATAATTCATTGAAAGTAGATGATCGGTACAATTGCTGCCAATGCATTTTTTAAAGCTGTATTGTCATGAGTCAAATTTGATCATGTTAGGTTCTTGCATAGGTCCTATAGCATTGATAAGTTTCCACCCTCTTTCCTACATACACACATCTCTCCTGCATACACACAACTCTACTACTATCACACACGCAATTTTCCAAAATACACACACAACTCTCCTCCATACACAAACACAGTTCTAACACATATAGCTTTTCTACAGCTTTGAAGTATGCACTTACACCTCTGTTACATACACGCACTGTTTTGCTACATACTTGTACACAGCTTTCTTACATACACCAACAGCTCTCTTATATACTCATGCAGCTCCACACACACAAACACTTATATATATATATATATATATATGTACACTCATCCATCGTATACATTACCACATCTTGAAATTCCTTCCAGGAATGTGACTGATCACATGACCTGAAAGGTTCAATGGCTAATCAACAACTTTGTTTGATTGGGACCCTATCCATGCCACCTCACATATCAGGAGTGTCGTTCTTCTTTTCATAAAGAGGTCCAAGGGCTAGTCTTGCAGAAGTTTTTTCAGCTACACAGGATGCGCAACATCCGTGCAAGTCCTGGTGACTTTCTCCCCTGCACTGCACCGATCAGATAGATCAGTGTGGGGCAGGAGAAAGGAGAACAGTTCTTTCAGTGATCATGAAGGATGCTGTCAGTGTTTTCCTCCATCAGAATAAGCAGCCTCTAGACTGTAAGAAACACACACATTTTAACATCATTTTGATTGTCTAAAATTTACTGCAGCTAAAAATTACATTTGGTTTACAATGCATTTTGCCAGATATGTTGTCACTTGTCAAAGCTAAGAATTTTACATGCTGCGTTTTTTTATGGCACATTTAGCACTGATAAGTTGTCACACTCTTGCTTAATATGTTAACATTCTGTCTGTAAACTGTATATGCATAGCTACCTTTTTGAAGCAATATTGAGATTTACTTAAGAACGTGGGGCCCAATAAATACCATCAATGGTGCCCAGTCCAAGAGATGGTGGATCCTATAGGTAAACCACCTCATCATGCACTAAAACTTACTAAAAAAAAAAAAGATGTGAAGTTCACACATATAGAAAATGGACATTTTGTGAATACATATTACACGTATTGTAAAATAGATAGAGCTCATATGTAGAGTTTGTTTGATAAACTTTCCTACTACTTTGTCTAAATTAGAAGCAAATTGGTTGAACATTACTTCTACCTAAAATGGCAGAAAACGCACCTATCTTGGTGATGGACAGGACAGCTAGAGGGGATATGGAGGAGGCTGTTATTTTTTTTTTAATAGGTGTACTTTCACCAATTTGCTGATAATTCATTGAAAGTAGATGATCGGTACAATTGCTGCCAATGCATTTTTTAAAGCTGTATTGTCATGAGTCAAATTTGATCATGTTAGGTTCTTGCATAGGTCCTATAGCATTGATAAGTTTCCACCCTCTTTCCTACATACACACATCTCTCCTGCATACACACAACTCTACTACTATCACACACGCAATTTTCCAAAATACACACACAACTCTCCTCCATACACAAACACAGTTCTAACACATATAGCTTTTCTACAGCTTTGAAGTATGCACTTACACCTCTGTTACATACACGCACTGTTTTGCTACATACTTGTACACAGCTTTCTTACATACACCAACAGCTTTCTTATATACTCATGCAGCTCCACACACACAAACACTTATATATATATATATATATATATATGTACACTCATCCATCGTATACATTACCACATCTTGAAATTCCTTCCAGGAATGTGACTGATCACATGACCTGAAAGGTTCAATGGCTAATCAACAACTTTGTTTGATTGGGACCCTATCCATGCCACCTCACATATCAGGAGTGTCGTTCTTCTTTTCATAAAGAGGTCCAAGGGCTAGTCTTGCAGAAGTTTTTTCAGCTACACAGGATGCGCAACATCCGTGCAAGTCCTGGTGACTTTCTCCCCTGCACTGCACCGATCAGATAGATCAGTGTGGGGCAGGAGAAAGGAGAACAGTTCTTTCAGTGATCATGAAGGATGCTGTCAGTGTTTTCCTCCATCAGAATAAGCAGCCTCTAGACTGTAAGAAACACACACATTTTAACATCATTTTGATTGTCTAAAATTTACTGCAGCTAAAAATTACATTTGGTTTACAATGCATTTTGCCAGATATGTTGTCACTTGTCAAAGCTAAGAATTTTACATGCTGGGTTTTTTTATGGCACATTTAGCACTGATAAGTTGTCACACTCTTGCTTAATATGTTAACATTCTGTCTGTAAACTGTATATGCATAGCTACCTTTTTGAAGCAATATTGAGATTTACTTAAGAACGTGGGGCCCAATAAATACCATCAATGGTGCCCAGTCCAAGAGATGGTGGATCCTATAGGTAAACACCACCTCATCATGCACTAAAACTTACTAAAAAAAAAAAAGATGTGAAGTTCACACATATAGAAAATGGACATTTTGTGAATACATATTACACGTATTGTAAAATAGATAGAGCTCATATGTAGAGTTTGTTTGATAAACTTTCCTACTACTTTGTTTAAATTAGAAGCAAATTGGTTGAACATTACTTCTACCTAAAATGGCAGAAAACGCACCTATCTTGGTGATGGACAGGACAGCTAGAGGGGATATGGAGGAGGCTGTTATTTTTTTTTTAATAGGTGTACTTTCACCAATTTGCTGATAATTCATTGAAAGTAGATGATCGGTACAATTGCTGCCAATGCATTTTTTAAAGCTGTATTGTCATGAGTCAAATTTGATCATGTTAGGTTCTTGCATAGGTCCTATAGCATTGATAAGTTTCCACCCTCTTTCCTACATACACACATCTCTCCTGCATACACACAACTCTACTACTATCACACACGCAATTTTCCAAAATACACACACAACTCTCCTCCATACACAAACACAGTTCTAACACATATAGCTTTTCTACAGCTTTGAAGTATGCACTTACACCTCTGTTACATACACGCACTGTTTTGCTACATACTTGTACACAGCTTTCTTACATACACCAACAGCTTTCTTATATACTCATGCAGCTCCACACACACAAACACTTATATATATATATATATATATATATGTACACTCATCCATCGTATACATTACCACATCTTGAAATTCCTTCCAGGAATGTGACTGATCACATGACCTGAAAGGTTCAATGGCTAATCAACAACTTTGTTTGATTGGGACCCTATCCATGCCACCTCACATATCAGGAGTGTCGTTCTTCTTTTCATAAAGAGGTCCAAGGGCTAGTCTTGCAGAAGTTTTTTCAGCTACACAGGATGCGCAACATCCGTGCAAGTCCTGGTGACTTTCTCCCCTGCACTGCACCGATCAGATAGATCAGTGTGGGGCAGGAGAAAGGAGAACAGTTCTTTCAGTGATCATGAAGGATGCTGTCAGTGTTTTCCTCCATCAGAATAAGCAGCCTCTAGACTGTAAGAAACACACACATTTTAACATCATTTTGATTGTCTAAAATTTACTGCAGCTAAAAATTACATTTGGTTTACAATGCATTTTGCCAGATATGTTGTCACTTGTCAAAGCTAAGAATTTTACATGCTGGGTTTTTTTATGGCACATTTAGCACTGATAAGTTGTCACACTCTTGCTTAATATGTTAACATTCTGTCTGTAAACTGTATATGCATAGCTACCTTTTTGAAGCAATATTGAGATTTACTTAAGAACGTGGGGCCCAATAAATACCATCAATGGTGCCCAGTCCAAGAGATGGTGGATCCTATAGGTAAACACCACCTCATCATGCACTAAAACTTACTAAAAAAAAAAAAGATGTGAAGTTCACACATATAGAAAATGGACATTTTGTGAATACATATTACACGTATTGTAAAATAGATAGAGCTCATATGTAGAGTTTGTTTGATAAACTTTCCTACTACTTTGTTTAAATTAGAAGCAAATTGGTTGAACATTACTTCTACCTAAAATGGCAGAAAACGCACCTATCTTGGTGATGGACAGGACAGCTAGAGGGGATATGGAGGAGGCTGTTATTTTTTTTTTAATAGGTGTACTTTCACCAATTTGCTGATAATTCATTGAAAGTAGATGATCGGTACAATTGCTGCCAATGCATTTTTTAAAGCTGTATTGTCATGAGTCAAATTTGATCATGTTAGGTTCTTGCATAGGTCCTATAGCATTGATAAGTTTCCACCCTCTTTCCTACATACACACATCTCTCCTGCATACACACAACTCTACTACTATCACACACGCAATTTTCCAAAATACACACACAACTCTCCTCCATACACAAACACAGTTCTAACACATATAGCTTTTCTACAGCTTTGAAGTATGCACTCACACCTCTGTTACATACACGCACTGTTTTGCTACATACTTGTACACAGCTTTCTTACATACACCAACAGCTCTCTTATATACTCATGCAGCTCCACACACACAAACACTTATATATATATATATATATGTATATATATATGTACACTCATCCATCGTATACATTACCACATCTTGAAATTCCTTCCAGGAATGTGACTGATCACATGACCTGAAAGGTTCAATGGCTAATCAACAACTTTGTTTGATTGGGACCCTATCCATGCCACCTCACATATCAGGAGTGTCGTTCTTCTTTTCATAAAGAGGTCCAAGGGCTAGTCTTGCAGAAGTTTTTTCAGCAACACAGGATGCGCAACATCCGTGCAAGTCCTGGTGACTTTCTCCCCTGCACTGCACCGATCAGATAGATCAGTGTGGGGCAGGAGAAAGGAGAACAGTTCTTTCAGTGATCATGAAGGATGCTGTCAGTGTTTTCCTCCATCAGAATAAGCAGCCTCTAGACTGTAAGAAACACACACATTTCAACATCATTTTGATTGTCTAAAATTTACTGCAGCTAAAAATTACATTTGGTTTACAATGCATTTTGCCAGATATGTTGTCACTTGTCAAAGCTAAGAATTTTACATGCTGCGTTTTTTTATGGCACATTTAGCACTGATAAGTTGTCACACTCTTGCTTAATATGTTAACATTCTGTCTGTAAACTGTATATGCATAGCTACCTTTTTGAAGCAATATTGAGATTTACTTAAGAACGTGGGGCCCAATAAATACCATCAATGGTGCCCAGTCCAAGAGATGGTGGATCCTATAGGTAAACCACCTCATCATGCACTAAAACTTACTAAAAAAAAAAAAGATGTGAAGTTCACACATATAGAAAATGGACATTTTGTGAATACATATTACACGTATTGTAAAATAGATAGAGCTCATATGTAGAGTTTGTTTGATAAACTTTCCTACTACTTTGTCTAAATTAGAAGCAAATTGGTTGAACATTACTTCTACCTAAAATGGCAGAAAACGCACCTATCTTGGTGATGGACAGGACAGCTAGAGGGGATATGGAGGAGGCTGTTATTTTTTTTTTAATAGGTGTACTTTCACCAATTTGCTGATAATTCATTGAAAGTAGATGATCGGTACAATTGCTGCCAATGCATTTTTTAAAGCTGTATTGTCATGAGTCAAATTTGATCATGTTAGGTTCTTGCATAGGTCCTATAGCATTGATAAGTTTCCACCCTCTTTCCTACATACACACATCTCTCCTGCATACACACAACTCTACTACTATCACACACGCAATTTTCCAAAATACACACACAACTCTCCTCCATACACAAACACAGTTCTAACACATATAGCTTTTCTACAGCTTTGAAGTATGCACTTACACCTCTGTTACATACACGCACTGTTTTGCTACATACTTGTACACAGCTTTCTTACATACACCAACAGCTCTCTTATATACTCATGCAGCTCCACACACACAAACACTTATATATATATATATATATATGTACACTCATCCATCGTATACATTACCACATCTTGAAATTCCTTCCAGGAATGTGACTGATCACATGACCTGAAAGGTTCAATGGCTAATCAACAACTTTGTTTGATTGGGACCCTATCCATGCCACCTCACATATCAGGAGTGTCGTTCTTCTTTTCATAAAGAGGTCCAAGGGCTAGTCTTGCAGAAGTTTTTTCAGCTACACAGGATGCGCAACATCCGTGCAAGTCCTGGTGACTTTCTCCCCTGCACTGCACCGATCAGATAGATCAGTGTGGGGCAGGAGAAAGGAGAACAGTTCTTTCAGTGATCATGAAGGATGCTGTCAGTGTTTTCCTCCATCAGAATAAGCAGCCTCTAGACTGTAAGAAACACACACATTTTAACATCATTTTGATTGTCTAAAATTTACTGCAGCTAAAAATTACATTTGGTTTACAATGCATTTTGCCAGATATGTTGTCACTTGTCAAAGCTAAGAATTTTACATGCTGGGTTTTTTTATGGCACATTTAGCACTGATAAGTTGTCACACTCTTGCTTAATATGTTAACATTCTGTCTGTAAACTGTATATGCATAGCTACCTTTTTGAAGCAATATTGAGATTTACTTAAGAACGTGGGGCCCAATAAATACCATCAATGGTGCCCAGTCCAAGAGATGGTGGATCCTATAGGTAAACACCACCTCATCATGCACTAAAACTTACTAAAAAAAAAAAAGATGTGAAGTTCACACATATAGAAAATGGACATTTTGTGAATACATATTACACGTATTGTAAAATAGATAGAGCTCATATGTAGAGTTTGTTTGATAAACTTTCCTACTACTTTGTTTAAATTAGAAGCAAATTGGTTGAACATTACTTCTACCTAAAATGGCAGAAAACGCACCTATCTTGGTGATGGACAGGACAGCTAGAGGGGATATGGAGGAGGCTGTTATTTTTTTTTTAATAGGTGTACTTTCACCAATTTGCTGATAATTCATTGAAAGTAGATGATCGGTACAATTGCTGCCAATGCATTTTTTAAAGCTGTATTGTCATGAGTCAAATTTGATCATGTTAGGTTCTTGCATAGGTCCTATAGCATTGATAAGTTTCCACCCTCTTTCCTACATACACACATCTCTCCTGCATACACACAACTCTACTACTATCACACACGCAATTTTCCAAAATACACACACAACTCTCCTCCATACACAAACACAGTTCTAACACATATAGCTTTTCTACAGCTTTGAAGTATGCACTCACACCTCTGTTACATACACGCACTGTTTTGCTACATACTTGTACACAGCTTTCTTACATACACCAACAGCTCTCTTATATACTCATGCAGCTCCACACACACAAACACTTATATATATATATATATATATATATATATATATATGTACACTCATCCATCGTATACATTACCACATCTTGAAATTCCTTCCAGGAATGTGACTGATCACATGACCTGAAAGGTTCAATGGCTAATCAACAACTTTGTTTGATTGGGACCCTATCCATGCCACCTCACATATCAGGAGTGTTGTTCTTCTTTTCATAAAGAGGTCCAAGGGCTAGTCTTGCAGAAGTTTTTTCAGCTACACAGGATGCGCAACATCCGTGCAAGTCCTGGTGACTTTCTCCCCTGCACTGCACCGATCAGATAGATCAGTGTGGGGCAGGAGAAAGGAGAACAGTTCTTTCAGTGATCATGAAGGATGCTGTCAGTGTTTTCCTCCATCAGAATAAGCAGCCTCTAGACTGTAAGAAACACACACATTTTAACATCATTTTGATTGTCTAAAATTTACTGCAGCTAAAAATTACATTTGGTTTACAATGCATTTTGCCAGATATGTTGTCACTTGTCAAAGCTAAGAATTTTACATGCTGGGTTTTTTTATGGCACATTTAGCACTGATAAGTTGTCACACTCTTGCTTAATATGTTAACATTCTGTCTGTAAACTGTATATGCATAGCTACCTTTTTGAAGCAATATTGAGATTTACTTAAGAACGTGGGGCCCAATAAATACCATCAATGGTGCCCAGTCCAAGAGATGGTGGATCCTATAGGTAAACACCACCTCATCATGCACTAAAACTTACTAAAAAAAAAAAAGATGTGAAGTTCACACATATAGAAAATGGACATTTTGTGAATACATATTACACGTATTGTAAAATAGATAGAGCTCATATGTAGAGTTTGTTTGATAAACTTTCCTACTACTTTGTTTAAATTAGAAGCAAATTGGTTGAACATTACTTCTACCTAAAATGGCAGAAAACGCACCTATCTTGGTGATGGACAGGACAGCTAGAGGGGATATGGAGGAGGCTGTTATTTTTTTTTTAATAGGTGTACTTTCACCAATTTGCTGATAATTCATTGAAAGTAGATGATCGGTACAATTGCTGCCAATGCATTTTTTAAAGCTGTATTGTCATGAGTCAAATTTGATCATGTTAGGTTCTTGCATAGGTCCTATAGCATTGATAAGTTTCCACCCTCTTTCCTACATACACACATCTCTCCTGCATACACACAACTCTACTACTATCACACACGCAATTTTCCAAAATACACACACAACTCTCCTCCATACACAAACACAGTTCTAACACATATAGCTTTTCTACAGCTTTGAAGTATGCACTTACACCTCTGTTACATACACGCACTGTTTTGCTACATACTTGTACACAGCTTTCTTACATACACCAACAGCTCTCTTATATACTCATGCAGCTCCACACACACAAACACTTATATATATATATATATATATATGTACACTCATCCATCGTATACATTACCACATCTTGAAATTCCTTCCAGGAATGTGACTGATCACATGACCTGAAAGGTTCAATGGCTAATCAACAACTTTGTTTGATTGGGACCCTATCCATGCCACCTCACATATCAGGAGTGTCGTTCTTCTTTTCATAAAGAGGTCCAAGGGCTAGTCTTGCAGAAGTTTTTTCAGCTACACAGGATGCGCAACATCCGTGCAAGTCCTGGTGACTTTCTCCCCTGCACTGCACCGATCAGATAGATCAGTGTGGGGCAGGAGAAAGGAGAACAGTTCTTTCAGTGATCATGAAGGATGCTGTCAGTGTTTTCCTCCATCAGAATAAGCAGCCTCTAGACTGTAAGAAACACACACATTTTAACATCATTTTGATTGTCTAAAATTTACTGCAGCTAAAAATTACATTTGGTTTACAATGCATTTTGCCAGATATGTTGTCACTTGTCAAAGCTAAGAATTTTACATGCTGGGTTTTTTTATGGCACATTTAGCACTGATAAGTTGTCACACTCTTGCTTAATATGTTAACATTCTGTCTGTAAACTGTATATGCATAGCTACCTTTTTGAAGCAATATTGAGATTTACTTAAGAACGTGGGGCCCAATAAATACCATCAATGGTGCCCAGTCCAAGAGATGGTGGATCCTATAGGTAAACACCACCTCATCATGCACTAAAACTTACTAAAAAAAAAAAAGATGTGAAGTTCACACATATAGAAAATGGACATTTTGTGAATACATATTACACGTATTGTAAAATAGATAGAGCTCATATGTAGAGTTTGTTTGATAAACTTTCCTACTACTTTGTTTAAATTAGAAGCAAATTGGTTGAACATTACTTCTACCTAAAATGGCAGAAAACGCACCTATCTTGGTGATGGACAGGACAGCTAGAGGGGATATGGAGGAGGCTGTTATTTTTTTTTTAATAGGTGTACTTTCACCAATTTGCTGATAATTCATTGAAAGTAGATGATCGGTACAATTGCTGCCAATGCATTTTTTAAAGCTGTATTGTCATGAGTCAAATTTGATCATGTTAGGTTCTTGCATAGGTCCTATAGCATTGATAAGTTTCCACCCTCTTTCCTACATACACACATCTCTCCTGCATACACACAACTCTACTACTATCACACACGCAATTTTCCAAAATACACACACAACTCTCCTCCATACACAAACACAGTTCTAACACATATAGCTTTTCTACAGCTTTGAAGTATGCACTCACACCTCTGTTACATACACGCACTGTTTTGCTACATACTTGTACACAGCTTTCTTACATACACCAACAGCTCTCTTATATACTCATGCAGCTCCACACACACAAACACTTATATATATATATATATATGTATATATATATGTACACTCATCCATCGTATACATTACCACATCTTGAAATTCCTTCCAGGAATGTGACTGATCACATGACCTGAAAGGTTCAATGGCTAATCAACAACTTTGTTTGATTGGGACCCTATCCATGCCACCTCACATATCAGGAGTGTCGTTCTTCTTTTCATAAAGAGGTCCAAGGGCTAGTCTTGCAGAAGTTTTTTCAGCAACACAGGATGCGCAACATCCGTGCAAGTCCTGGTGACTTTCTCCCCTGCACTGCACCGATCAGATAGATCAGTGTGGGGCAGGAGAAAGGAGAACAGTTCTTTCAGTGATCATGAAGGATGCTGTCAGTGTTTTCCTCCATCAGAATAAGCAGCCTCTAGACTGTAAGAAACACACACATTTTAACATCATTTTGATTGTCTAAAATTTACTGCAGCTAAAAATTACATTTGGTTTACAATGCATTTTGCCAGATATGTTGTCACTTGTCAAAGCTAAGAATTTTACATGCTGCGTTTTTTTATGGCACATTTAGCACTGATAAGTTGTCACACTCTTGCTTAATATGTTAACATTCTGTCTGTAAACTGTATATGCATAGCTACCTTTTTGAAGCAATATTGAGATTTACTTAAGAACGTGGGGCCCAATAAATACCATCAATGGTGCCCAGTCCAAGAGATGGTGGATCCTATAGGTAAACCACCTCATCATGCACTAAAACTTACTAAAAAAAAAAAAGATGTGAAGTTCACACATATAGAAAATGGACATTTTGTGAATACATATTACACGTATTGTAAAATAGATAGAGCTCATATGTAGAGTTTGTTTGATAAACTTTCCTACTACTTTGTCTAAATTAGAAGCAAATTGGTTGAACATTACTTCTACCTAAAATGGCAGAAAACGCACCTATCTTGGTGATGGACAGGACAGCTAGAGGGGATATGGAGGAGGCTGTTATTTTTTTTTTAATAGGTGTACTTTCACCAATTTGCTGATAATTCATTGAAAGTAGATGATCGGTACAATTGCTGCCAATGCATTTTTTAAAGCTGTATTGTCATGAGTCAAATTTGATCATGTTAGGTTCTTGCATAGGTCCTATAGCATTGATAAGTTTCCACCCTCTTTCCTACATACACACATCTCTCCTGCATACACACAACTCTACTACTATCACACACGCAATTTTCCAAAATACACACACAACTCTCCTCCATACACAAACACAGTTCTAACACATATAGCTTTTCTACAGCTTTGAAGTATGCACTTACACCTCTGTTACATACACGCACTGTTTTGCTACATACTTGTACACAGCTTTCTTACATACACCAACAGCTCTCTTATATACTCATGCAGCTCCACACACACAAACACTTATATATATATATATATATATATATATATATGTACACTCATCCATCGTATACATTACCACATCTTGAAATTCCTTCCAGGAATGTGACTGATCACATGACCTGAAAGGTTCAATGGCTAATCAACAACTTTGTTTGATTGGGACCCTATCCATGCCACCTCACATATCAGGAGTGTCGTTCTTCTTTTCATAAAGAGGTCCAAGGGCTAGTCTTGCAGAAGTTTTTTCAGCTACACAGGATGCGCAACATCCGTGCAAGTCCTGGTGACTTTCTCCCCTGCACTGCACCGATCAGATAGATCAGTGTGGGGCAGGAGAAAGGAGAACAGTTCTTTCAGTGATCATGAAGGATGCTGTCAGTGTTTTCCTCCATCAGAATAAGCAGCCTCTAGACTGTAAGAAACACACACATTTTAACATCATTTTGATTGTCTAAAATTTACTGCAGCTAAAAATTACATTTGGTTTACAATGCATTTTGCCAGATATGTTGTCACTTGTCAAAGCTAAGAATTTTACATGCTGGGTTTTTTTATGGCACATTTAGCACTGATAAGTTGTCACACTCTTGCTTAATATGTTAACATTCTGTCTGTAAACTGTATATGCATAGCTACCTTTTTGAAGCAATATTGAGATTTACTTAAGAACGTGGGGCCCAATAAATACCATCAATGGTGCCCAGTCCAAGAGATGGTGGATCCTATAGGTAAACACCACCTCATCATGCACTAAAACTTACTAAAAAAAAAAAAGATGTGAAGTTCACACATATAGAAAATGGACATTTTGTGAATACATATTACACGTATTGTAAAATAGATAGAGCTCATATGTAGAGTTTGTTTGATAAACTTTCCTACTACTTTGTTTAAATTAGAAGCAAATTGGTTGAACATTACTTCTACCTAAAATGGCAGAAAACGCACCTATCTTGGTGATGGACAGGACAGCTAGAGGGGATATGGAGGAGGCTGTTATTTTTTTTTTAATAGGTGTACTTTCACCAATTTGCTGATAATTCATTGAAAGTAGATGATCGGTACAATTGCTGCCAATGCATTTTTTAAAGCTGTATTGTCATGAGTCAAATTTGATCATGTTAGGTTCTTGCATAGGTCCTATAGCATTGATAAGTTTCCACCCTCTTTCCTACATACACACATCTCTCCTGCATACACACAACTCTACTACTATCACACACGCAATTTTCCAAAATACACACACAACTCTCCTCCATACACAAACACAGTTCTAACACATATAGCTTTTCTACAGCTTTGAAGTATGCACTCACACCTCTGTTACATACACGCACTGTTTTGCTACATACTTGTACACAGCTTTCTTACATACACCAACAGCTCTCTTATATACTCATGCAGCTCCACACACACAAACACTTATATATATATATATATATATATATATATATATATGTACACTCATCCATCGTATACATTACCACATCTTGAAATTCCTTCCAGGAATGTGACTGATCACATGACCTGAAAGGTTCAATGGCTAATCAACAACTTTGTTTGATTGGGACCCTATCCATGCCACCTCACATATCAGGAGTGTCGTTCTTCTTTTCATAAAGAGGTCCAAGGGCTAGTCTTGCAGAAGTTTTTTCAGCTACACAGGATGCGCAACATCCGTGCAAGTCCTGGTGACTTTCTCCCCTGCACTGCACCGATCAGATAGATCAGTGTGGGGCAGGAGAAAGGAGAACAGTTCTTTCAGTGATCATGAAGGATGCTGTCAGTGTTTTCCTCCATTAGAATAAGCAGCCTCTAGACTGTAAGAAACACACACATTTTAACATCATTTTGATTGTCTAAAATTTACTGCAGCTAAAAATTACATTTGGTTTACAATGCATTTTGCCAGATATGTTGTCACTTGTCAAAGCTAAGAATTTTACATGCTGGGTTTTTTTATGGCACATTTAGCACTGATAAGTTGTCACACTCTTGCTTAATATGTTAACATTCTGTCTGTAAACTGTATATGCATAGCTACCTTTTTGAAGCAATATTGAGATTTACTTAAGAACGTGGGGCCCAATAAATACCATCAATGGTGCCCAGTCCAAGAGATGGTGGATCCTATAGGTAAACACCACCTCATCATGCACTAAAACTTACTAAAAAAAAAAAAGATGTGAAGTTCACACATATAGAAAATGGACATTTTGTGAATACATATTACACGTATTGTAAAATAGATAGAGCTCATATGTAGAGTTTGTTTGATAAACTTTCCTACTACTTTGTTTAAATTAGAAGCAAATTGGTTGAACATTACTTCTACCTAAAATGGCAGAAAACGCACCTATCTTGGTGATGGACAGGACAGCTAGAGGGGATATGGAGGAGGCTGTTATTTTTTTTTTAATAGGTGTACTTTCACCAATTTGCTGATAATTCATTGAAAGTAGATGATCGGTACAATTGCTGCCAATGCATTTTTTAAAGCTGTATTGTCATGAGTCAAATTTGATCATGTTAGGTTCTTGCATAGGTCCTATAGCATTGATAAGTTTCCACCCTCTTTCCTACATACACACATCTCTCCTGCATACACACAACTCTACTACTATCACACACGCAATTTTCCAAAATACACACACAACTCTCCTCCATACACAAACACAGTTCTAACACATATAGCTTTTCTACAGCTTTGAAGTATGCACTCACACCTCTGTTACATACACGCACTGTTTTGCTACATACTTGTACACAGCTTTCTTACATACACCAACAGCTCTCTTATATACTCATGCAGCTCCACACACACAAACACTTATATATATATATATATATATATATATATATATATATGTACACTCATCCATCGTATACATTACCACATCTTGAAATTCCTTCCAGGAATGTGACTGATCACATGACCTGAAAGGTTCAATGGCTAATCAACAACTTTGTTTGATTGGGACCCTATCCATGCCACCTCACATATCAGGAGTGTTGTTCTTCTTTTCATAAAGAGGTCCAAGGGCTAGTCTTGCAGAAGTTTTTTCAGCTACACAGGATGCGCAACATCCGTGCAAGTCCTGGTGACTTTCTCCCCTGCACTGCACCGATCAGATAGATCAGTGTGGGGCAGGAGAAAGGAGAACAGTTCTTTCAGTGATCATGAAGGATGCTGTCAGTGTTTTCCT